>NW_016107893.1:375887-518882 GCF_001604975.1 Cebus imitator | reverse complement strand
CACGCACCACCATGCCCAGCTAATTTTTTGTATTTTTAGTAGAGACGGGGTTTCACCATGTTGACCAGGATGGTCTCGATCTCTTGACCTCGTGATCCAACCGCCTCGGCCTCCCAAAGTGCTGGGATTACAGGCGTGAGCCACAATGCCCAGCCTGAGTTCTTTATAAATTTTGGATATTAGTCCTTTGTTGGATGGATGTATAGATTGTGAAGATTTTCCCCTACTCTGTGGGTTGTCTGTTAACTCTGCTGATTGTTTGTTTGCTGTGCAGAAGCTTTTTAGTTTAATTAAGTCCCATCTATTTATCTTTGTTTTTGTCACTTTTGCTTTTGGGTTCTTGGTCATGGAGTCTTTGCCTAAACCAATGTCTAGAAGGATTTTTCCAATGTTCCAGAATTTTTATGGTTTCAGGTTTTTAAGTCTTTGATCCACCCTGAGTTAATTTTTGTGTGAGTGATGAGGATCCAGTTTCATTCTTCTACATGTGGCTTGCTAGTTATTCCAGCACCATTTGTTTAATAGGGTGTCCTTTCCCCACTTTGTTTTGGTTTGCTTTGTTGAAGATCAGGTGGCTACATTTGATCCAGCAATTCTACTACTAGTTATCTACCCAGAAGAAAAGAAGTTATTATGTGGAAAACACACACACACACATACACACACACACACACTTGCACATGCATGTTTATAGGAGCACAATTTGCAATTGCACAAGTATGGAACCAGCCCGAATACCCACCTGTCAACAAGGGGATAAAGAAAATGTGGTTTATATTATAATATGGAATACAACTCAGACATAAAAAGGAATGAAACAATGCCATTTGCAGCAACCTGGATGGAACTGGAGACTATTATTCTAAGTGAAATAACTCAGGAATGGAAAACCAAATATCAAATATTCTTACGCATAAGTGGGAGCTAAGCTATGAGGATACAAAGGCATAATAATACAATGGATTTTGGGGACTTGGGGGAAAGGGTGGGAGTGGGGTGAGGGAAAAAATGATTACCCATTGGGTAGAGTGTACACTGCTTGGGTGATGGGTGCACCAAAATCTCAGAACTCACCACTAAATTATTTATTTATGTAACCAAACATTGCCTGTTTCACAAAAACATACTGAAATAAAAAATAAATTTTAAAAAAGACTGAGTTTCAAGAGGAGAAAAAAATTGAGACTATAAATACAGAATTAAAAAGTGGTTAGATTGGCATTTAAAAAGTTGTCATTTATAGTCGTATGTTGGCCCATAAGCTGGTATTTATATTATTTTATTATTCCAGGTTTCTCAAAGTAACTGCAATTTGAGAGTTTTTTGATGCTAAATAAACTGAAACATGCCATATATTTTGATATATTGTCCTTGAGACCAGGCTGAGTGGTATTGAGTGCAATTTTACATTATGATATGATATGTAAAGATTTAGGTGGCTATGTTCCCACCTAAATCTCAACTTGAATTGTATCTGCCAGAATTCCCACTTGCAGTGGGAGGGACCCAGGGGGAGGCAACTGAATCATGGGGGCCAGACTCTTGTGCTATTCTCGTGATAGTGAATAAGTCTCACGGGATCTGATGGGTTTATCAGGGGGTTCTGCTTTCGCTTTTTTCTCATTTTCTCTTGCCACTGCCATGTAAGAAGTGCCTTTTGCCTCCCACCATGATTCTGAGTCCTCCCAAACCATGTGGAACTATAAGTCCAATTAAACCTCTCTTTCTTCTCAGTCTTGAGTATATCTTTATCATCAGTGAGAATATGGACAAACACATGATATGATAGCAGAGTCAGTCTGCCAAACACACAAAGAAATATGTTATTTTAACATATACATGTATGCTTTTTCCAAAATCCAGTTGTATCATTCAATTAAATTATGATTTAAAGGTATTTGAAAATCAATGGAGGAAAAAAATTAAGACAACATTTACAATAATATTACAGCAATTTTGATATTATTATAAATATCAAAATGTGTAGTACTTACGCGTAAACCTGAAAAAAGTGAAACAGGGCCAGGCGCAATAGCTCACACCTATAATCCCAGTACTTTGGTAGGCTGAGGCAGGTGGATCACGTGAGGTCAGTAGTTTGAGACTAGCCTGATCAACATGAAGAAACCCCATCTCTACTAAAAATACAAAATTAGCCAGGTATGGTTGTGCATGCCTGTAATCCTAGCTACTTGGGAGGCTGAGGCAGCAGACTCGCTTGAATCTAGGAGGCGGAGGCTGCAGTGAGTCGAGGCTGTGCCATTGCACTCCAGTCTGGGTAATAAGAGCAAAACACCATCTCAAGAAAAAAAAAGGAAAAGCAAAACATCTGAAAACTAGTAAATATTGGTGAGATAAATAAGAAACAAATAAATGGAATTCACGAGTCATACACCTCAATATTGTTAAGATGTCTACTCTTCCCACATTGATCTGTAACAGTCCTAATCAAATCACAGCTGGATTTCTTTTAGAAATTGACAAAGTAAAATTCTGAAATTTACATAGATGTGCATAGGAACTACAATGGCAAGTTACTTTGAAAGGCAACAAATTTGGAGAACAGCACCTGGTTTCAAGACTCATAAAGTCACAGTAATTAAGACAATGTGGTACTAATATAGCTATATACAAATATATTAGTTAAGTTTTAATAAAGTTCTTAGACAATTCATGGACATAAGGAGAAGATTTTGAACAAATGCTCCAGAAACAATGAGACAGCCCAGTGCGTGTTTGTGTGTATGAACGTGGCTCAGTACTTCACACCTAAG
This sequence comes from Cebus imitator, assembly GCF_001604975.1. Taxonomy (NCBI): domain Eukaryota; kingdom Metazoa; phylum Chordata; class Mammalia; order Primates; family Cebidae; genus Cebus; species Cebus imitator. Next base: position 516,108 of record NW_016107893.1, on the reverse strand, counting down.
TGGGGAACTGGAAAGCTTTGGGAGTGTTGGATATGTTTACTATCTCCTTTGTGGTGACTGTTTAATGGGCACATGTATATGTCAAATTCATCTCATTTACACTTTAAATACTGACAGTGTGTTATATATTCATTAAACATAAAGTTGTAAAAATGTTATCAAATTTTAAAAAATCTCAATAAAGCTTACTCTGACTAGCAACTAGCCATTTTAAAATTTCACTCCTTTTCCAAATTCATTTCCTGTAATCAGCTTTATATTTTATAATCTCCATGGCATGTATTATCTTCTAATGTAATATGCAGTTGGTGTTCTAATGTCTTCTCCTCCTGTTAGAATGTAAGCTTTTTAAAGGAAGTTCTTTTTGTTGTGTTTTTCACTGCTGTACTCCCTGCTTCGCCTAGAATAATTCCTTGCACATATTATATTCTCAATATATGGTTGTTGAATGGATCTTCATGCCTTTCACAATAAATATCCTCTTTCTTTTTAGTTTATTGAATTGAGAGCAAGGTAAGTAAAGGGTAATGATTTCATTTGCTTTTTGAACTTGCTACGCACCTTGTGCTTTTCATATAAATGAAATCAACAGACTGATATAAGTTAAAACAAAAACAACACTTAGCTCTGATTAGGTCAAGGCCCACTCCTTTGCTACATGGGAAAAATGAACCTGCATCTCAAACAAACTTCCCATCATAACTCATTATAAAAGTAAGTCTTCCTGCTTATCCAGTATTTTATGAATTTGAAGTATACAAAGAAAAAAATACTGTAATTCCACAATTCAGAAATATGATTAATATGGATGCATTTACGTGTAGTCTTTTTCCCCAAATACAAACACAAGTGTAAATGTCTAAATGTATAATCACATACTATATGTGATTATTTTTCTAGTTTATTTAAGTCAACACAACATATAAATTTTATACAAATTAGAAAAACACAATTTAAGCAATATCTCCCTTTATCACCAGCATAATTACTTTGCTATGTTCTGTTTTTCACGTTTTAGAACGCATCCTATAAACCTGTTTACGCAAGGTATAAACATAAATCTTCTCCATTTTAATAATTTAAAGCTATGCTCACATTCTGTCTCATTTTTTAATGTAGAACGTCCAATAAACTAGAGAGACACCATTCATTTTGATGGCATTAAGAATGAAATGCCCATGGCTATTTGTCAAATTTGAAGTTTATTACCTGGGAAGCAGGCAACCCTGGTAACTTGCCTGATCACTCTACTATCCTTATTTAGAGCAACCCTACACACAGGAGAAAAGTAATTGATTGGGACAATTATCTAGCCAGCCTTCCCACCTGCTCCCTCCTAACAACCCACCAACCAACGAAAGAACAAATAAATAGAAATGAACTCACTATTCTCCTGAAAATAAAAACCATTGTTGTGTAAGTATCTCGATAATGGTAACAAAACCAATTTTACATGAATGAGATAGATAATTTCTCACACAGGAAAGTACAAAGAATTGCTTTTGCCTCAAGAATCTGGTTACTTAAACAAAACATTTATTTTTGGTCTGATTGTGTATGTGTTCTTTCCTTTTTCCTGGTGTGAAGTGAGACAAAATTGCCTTATTTCTCCATTTGCCTTTCATTATCCTTACCATCAAGAACAGAATACTCAGTCTTTTTCTTCAGTGTGAAAACTGTCCCCCTGTGACCCATTCTGCAGACTGCACCAAGACAGTGACCAATATCTACAAACTTTCTATTTGGCCCCTTAATTATTTTAAAACAGCACCTCCCTGTATTGTTGTTGTTAAGGAATGCATTGGAAGGAAGTTTCCAAACTTTTTTTTCTTGGAATTATGCCATCCTTTCCGAGGTTCATTTTAAAGGTAAAAGTACAGCACTAGGCCAGGTGTGGTGGCTCAAGCCTGTAATCCCAGCACTTTAGGAGGCTGAGGAAGGCAGATCACAAGGTCAGGAATTCAAGACCAGCCTGACCAGTATGGTGAAACCCCATCTCTACTAAAAATACAAAAAAAAAAAAAAAAAAACTGGCTGGGCATGGTGGTGGCCATCTGTAGTCCCAGCTACTTGAGGGGCTGAGGTAGGAGAATCACTTGAACCCAGGAGGCAGAGGTTGCAATGAACTGAGATTACACCACTGCACTCCAGCCTGGGCAATAGAGAGAGACTGTATCTCAAAAAAAAAAAAAAGAAAAAGAAAAAGAAAAAAAAAGTACAGCACTAATTTAAAATTAAATATTCAGATTAGATTTAGAGGTACACTTGTATATACAGAGTTTTATATACTATCTCCTTGAACAATGCAGTAAAACATATTTTCATCAGATTTCTTTCTTAGATCAGTACACAGCCTCCTCCCAATCACATCCTGATGTGGAGCTGGCCCGTTTCAGTATGGATATCAGTGAAGTACTATCAGGTAACAGGAAACTTAGGGAAATTTAATATTTATTAGTTTGCAGTTTGTCTGAATATTAACTAGGCTGCATTGTGTTCCAATGGGTCCTAGACACACAAAGGAGATACAAATGGCTTCTGGCCACAAAACTGGAAATATATTCCATTTCTTCCTTATTAAGCACATATTCTTTTTCCATTATTCATTTATTTAAAGTTATAGAACACACATCATGTGCCAGGTATTGTTGTAGGCTCTGGAGATACAGAAGCTTGAGATAATGAATAAAATTGATTATCACACTTCTGGCATGTGGTTAAAGGCAAGAAAGTTTTTGGCCAGGCACGGTGGCTCATGCCTGTAATCCCAGTACTTTGGGTGGCTGAGGCGAGTGGATCACCTGAGGTCAGGAATTTGAGACCAGCCTGGCCAGCATGGTGAAAGGTCATCTCCATTAAAAATACAAAAATTAGCCGAGTGTGGTACTGGGCACCTGTAATCCCAGCTACTCAGGAGGCTGAGGCAGAGAACTGCTTGAACCCAGGAGGTGGAGGCTGCAGTGAGTGGAGATTGTACCACTGTACTCCAGCCTGGGTGACAGAGCAAGACTGGACCGTCTCAAAAAAAAAAAAATTAACAAAATTACCCATGAAAAAACAAAAGCTCAGCAAGATCAAGAGTAATGTTCATGGTTACAAGTTAACTAATCAGATAATTAATGAATAAATGGTGAGTTTCTAGAGTTGTACTACCTGGGTTTAAATTCTAGATACACTATATACTGGTTTACTGTCTTCAGGAAATTTATTACAACCCTTCATGCCTTAGTTAGCTTATTGGTGCATGATACAGAATTGTGTTGGGGAATACATGAGCTAACGTGAGTAGAGTGCCAAGCACAAAAGCCCCCAACACATGAAATATTTTTAATAGCTACACTTCATATTATCTCATTCAACAATAACCCATGCTATTTTTAAGGGAGAGAAGCAAGCCAACAAACTAACTTGATTTTTAAAATAGGGGCTAAAGAGAATTTACAGACCCTTTGCAGGAAATAAATGAAATGTCAGTTTACTGGGTTTTAGTTTGCTAAGTTGATGGTTTATACTGCTAAATTAGGGGAGGGTGCTAGAGAGACAATGATGTTAACATTTTAAAATTTTGGTAAAATATATATAACAAAATTTACCATTTTAATCATTTTTAGGTGTGCAGTTCGGTGGCATCAAGTACACTGACATTGTTGGGCAACCATCACCACCATTCTTTTCTAGAACTTATTCATCTTTCCAAATAGAAACTCCGTATCCACTAAACAGTATCTCTCCATTCTCTCCTCTTTCAAGTCCCTGACAACCATCATTCTACTTTCTGTCACTATAAATTTGAACACTGTAGGTACCTCATATAAATGGAATTATACAGTATTTGTCTTTTTGAGGCTGGTTTATTTCACTTTGAGTAATGCCTTCAAGGTTCATTCATGTCACAGTGTGTGTCAGAATTTCATCTCTTTTTAAGGCTACATAATACTCCATTGTGTGTACACATCATTTTTTTTCTATTCATTTGTCGATGGACACTTGGGTTGATTCCACCTATTGATTATTCTTTACCATACTGCTAAAAATAGCAGTACACAAACATCTGTTTATAATCCAGCTTTTGATTCTCTTGGGTATATACACAGTAGTGAAATTTCTGATTATATAGTAATTTTATGTAAGATTTGCTGGTGAACTGCCACATTATTTTCTACAGCGGCTACATCATTTTCCATTTACTAGCAATGCACAATGGTCCCAATCTCTTTACACTCTTGTCAACATTTGTTATTTTCTGGGTTTTGCTGATGACAGTCATATGATGGGTATAAAATGGTATATAATTGTGGTTCTGATTTGGATTTAACTAATGATTAGTGTATTAGTCCATTTTCATCCTGCTGATAAAGACATATCCAAGACTGGGAAGAAAAAGAGGTTTAATTGAACTTACACTTCCACATGGCTGGAGAGGCCTCAGAATGATGCCAGAGGCAAGAGAAAATCAGGAAGAAGTGAAAGTGGAAACCCCTGATAAACCCATCAGATCTTGTGAGACTTATCCACTATAACAAGAATAACATGGGAAAGACTGGCCCCATGATTCAATTACCTCCCCTGTGTCACTCCTACAACTCGTGGGAATTCTGGGAAATACAATTAAAGTTGACATTTGGTAGGGACACAGCCAGACCGTATCATTCTGGCCCCTCCAAATCTCATGTCCTCACACTTCAAAACAAACCATGCCTTCCCAATAGTCCCTCAAAGTCTTAACTCATTTTAGCCATTAACCCAATAACCCAAAAGCCCACAGTGCTGAGTCTCATCTAAGACAAGGCAGGTCCCTTCCACCCATGAGCCTGTAAAATCAAAAGCAAGCTAGTTAGTTCCTAGATACAATAAGGGTACAAGTCTTGGGTAAATATGGCTATTCTAAATGGGAGAAATTGGCCAAAACAAAGAAGTTAATGGGCCTGTGCAAGTCTGAAATTCAGCAGGGAAGTCAAATTTTCATTAAAGCTCCAAAATGATCTCCTTTGACTCCAGGTCATGCTGATGCAAGAGGTAGGTTCCCATGGTCTTGGGCAGCTCCGCCCCTCTGGCTTTGCAGGGTACAGACTCCCTCCTGGTTGCTTTCACTGGCTGGCACTAAGTGTCTGGCTTTTCAAGGCACATGGTGCAAGCTATCAGTGAATCTATCATTCTAGGGTCTGGAGACAGTGGCCCTTTTCTCACAGCTCCACTAGGCAACACCCCACTAGGGACTCTTTGTGGGGGCTCTGACCCCATATTTCCCTTCTGTTCTGCCCTAGCAGAGGTTCTCTATGAGGGTCCCACCCCTGAAGCAAACTTTTATTTGGGCATCAATACATCTTCTGAAATCTAGGTGGAGGTTCCCAAACTTTAATTCTTGACTGCTGTGCACTTGCAGGCTCAACAACACATGGAAGCTGCCAAGTCTTGAGGCTTCCACTCTCTGAAGCCACAGGTGAGCTGTACATTGGCACCTTTCAGCCATGGCTGGAGGGGCTGGGACACAGGGCACCAAGGCCCTATGCTGCACACAGCACGGGGATCCTGGGCCCAGTCCACAAAACCACTTTTTCCTCCTGGGCCTCTGGGCCTATGATAGGAGGGGCTGCTGTGAAGGAGTTTGACATGACCTAGAGACATGATCCCAATGGTACCAGGTATTAACATTAGTCTCCTTGCTAAGTAGGTCAATTTCTTTAGCCGGCTTGAATTATTCCTCAGAAAATTATTCCTCTTTTCTCTCGCATAGTCAGGCTGTAAATTAAGCTTTCATGCTCTGCTTTCCTTATAAAACTGAATGCCTTTACCAGTACCCAAGTCACCTCTTGAATGCTTTACTGCCTAGAAATTTCTTCTGCCAGATACTCTAAATAATCTCTCTCAAGTTTCAAGTTCCATACATCTCTAGGGTGAGGCAAAATGCCCCCAGTCTCTTTGCTAAAACATAACAAAGTCACCTTCGCTTCAGCTCCCAAGAAGCTCCTCATCTCCATCTGAGACCACCTCTTTCTGGACTTTATTGTTCATACTGCTGTCAGCATTTTGAGCAAAACCATTCAACAAGTCTCTAGGAAGTTCCAAACTATTCAACATGTTCCTGTCTTCTTCTAAGCCCTTCAAACTGTTCCAACCTCTGCCTGTTACCCAGTTCCAAAGTTGCATTCATATTTTCAGGTATCTTTTCAGCAGCGCCCCACTCTACTGGTTCCAATTTACATTATTAGTCTGTATTCACAAGACAGGGAAGAAAAAGATGTTTAATGTGACCTACAATTCCACATGGCTTTTGAGGCCTCAGAATAATGGCAGGTGGCAAAAGGCACTTCTTACATGGTGGTGGCAAGAGAAAATGAGGAAGAAGCAAAAGCAGAAACCCCTGATAAACCCATCAGATCTCATGAGACTTATTCACTACAGCAAGAGGAACACTGAAAAGACTGGCCCCCGTGACTCAATTATCTCCCCTGGGTCCCTCTCACAACATGTGGGAATTCTAGGAGATATAATTCAAGTCAGTATGGACACAGCCATACCTTAGCAATTAGTGATGGTAGGCATCTTCATGTGCTTATTGACCATCTGTATATCTTCTTTGGAGAAATGTCTATTCAAGTCCTGTGCCCATTTCAAAATTAGGTTGTCTTTTCATTAGTGAATTTTAAGTTATTTGCACTTAATACAGATTAATCAAAAAATTGCACTTCTTATTAAAAGCTGTGGAATAAATGTTTAAATGTAAATAAGTAAATAAATGTGTTTTCTCTACAACTTAGTATGAATGAAAGAAAGGAAAATGTATAACTTGCTTCCTTCTAAAGCACATAAAATAAAGCTGTATACATTCTGGTAGACCCTGAATATAATTACATACACAAATCCTTCACTTCACTTTCTACTGGGCTCTACTGATTATCTTTATCATTTCAATCTCCAAATTTTGTCTATATATGTTATTGATTATGCCCATTGCCTATGACCCTGTGTGTATATAATTTATGGTTTAAACAGTACATATGTGCTGGTAATATTTCCCAACTACAAAATGGATTGTTTAGGACACGGTCAACTACCTCTTCTGAGGTAATGTAGCTTAACTATTACTTCATTGGTTCTTATGGCTGCACAAAAGACATTTAACAAATCCATTTTTTTTCCTTAAACAATGTAAATGTATTTATTGTTTTCCTTCATCAAACAACCACATATATGAATCCAACATCACCATCTCTCATCATGATTAGATATACACCCGGGCCTTTCTAGAAACTACAGTTGTGACTGCATTATCAGAGTACCTTCCTCTGTATGTAATGACAGCTACCAGGTGTTGATGCAAACCACTTGCTCTGGAAAGCTTTTTAGTAGGATGGAGTTAGGCATCTGTCACTTCAAATCCTATCTCTACCATTTGCTATATGTCTCTCATACAAGGAACTTAGCCTCTCCAAGCTTTAATTTCCTTTTTTTTTTTTTACAAAATGTAGATTTTGATACTTAGCTCATAATATTGTTATGAGGCGTAAATTATAGATTTGAACATATTCAACAACAGAGGCACAACAAATATTAACTATCATTTCTGACTTTTCACCTATACCTGTAACCTTATTATAAACATTAGCACTTATCTCCTGGTACTAAAAAAAAACAATGCAGACCATGCTTCAATTTATGAGCCTTAATTTGTTCATAGTGGCTGCAGAATCTGTAGCCTATATCCAATTTATTCCTGCTGTTAGTGATTTGTGTCTTCTGTCTTCTCTGTCAGTTTATTAGAGCGGCACGACGATGGAACGTAACAGGGTAACAATTCGTGCTCTTTGTGATTAGTAATGAGAAACTTCATGCAGGAAGTGAAAGGGCCAGTACTGCCCAGATATCTTGATCCAGAATCCTTGTGATACACATGGAAGTGGCCATGCATCTAATCCATAGTCCCACTGGCTAAGGTCATCACGTGGGGTGACAAGCCTTTCCAATTTGCCTGATAATCCCAGAGGATATCTGCTCTCCCAGGGCATTTATTCATAGAAACACCTGTAACTCTTAAAACTGTCCTGATTATCTCAAAAGAGTAGAAAAAGAGAGTAAACCCAACATAAACAGAAGGAAGAAAATAGTACAAATAACAGTGAGAATAGGAAAACAACTTAAAAACAACAAAACCAAAGAATGTTCTTTAAAAATATCAGTGATATTGATAAGCCTCTAGCAAGACTGACAGAGAAGACAGAAGACACAAATCACTAACAGCAGGAATAAATTGGATATAGGCTACAGATTCTGCAGCCACTATGAACAAATTAAGGCTCATAAATTCAACAACTCAGAATAAATTGACCAATTCCACAAAATATAATAAAAATTCCATCAAGATGAAATACATAGCCTGTTCTATAATGGTACTCTAACCATTAAACAAATTCGTAATTAAAAAATTCCCCTCTAAAAACTCTCCAGACCCAAATGGTATCACTCACAAATTTTACCAAATATTCAAAGAAGAATTAAGATCAACTTTAATCAGTTGTTTTTAGAACTAGGAGGAAGAAACAGTTCCTGTTACCTCGACACCAAAACTAGAAAAAATTTTAAAAAAGAAAGCTACAAAACAAAATCTTATATGAACGTAGAAAGCAAAATTCCAACAAAATATTATCCAACCAAGTTCAGCAATATATAAAAATGATTATACATCATGACTAAAAGAGATTTATTTATTTCATTGGTTCTTCATCTTATGGCTGCACAAAAGATGTTTAGAAATACTTCATCTTATCCTAAAACAGTTTAAATGTATCTATTATTACAGTCTTCAAGGCTTGTCCAACATTCAAAATGCAATCAATGGAATTCATTGTATCAATGTAATGTGCTAAAAAACAATAAAAATCTTCTCATCATGTCGGTTACCACCAAAAAAAAAAAGCATTTGGCAAAACCCAACACCCATTTATTATAAAAATTCTTAGCACATTGGGGACAGAGAACTTCCTAAACTTGATTTTTGAAAAATCCAGAACATATCTACAAGCTAACAGGATACTTAATATTGAAAGACAATGTTTTTCCTTTGAGATGGGGAACAATGCAAACCTACTCACTCTCACTAGTATTATTCTACATAGTGTTGAAAATTCTAGCTAATGCAATAGACAATAAAAAGAAATAAGGATTTGAAAAAAGTAAAACTGTTCGTGTTTGCAGATGACATGATTATTTACAAAGAAAAACCCCACAAATATACAAAGATACTGCAATAACGAGGACAGTGAGGTGTCGGGATCTTACAAGATCAAAACGAACTGCATTTCTATATACTAAGATTGAGTATGCAGAAACTGAAATTAAAAACACAGTACCATTTACAAGCACATAAAACAATTAAATACTTAGATTTAAATCTAACTAAACACATACAGGATCTGTATGCTGAAAATTTTTAAAGGCTGACAGAAATCAGAAAAGAAATGCATTGTGTTTGTGAATAGGAAAACTAAACGTAGTAAGTATGTCAATTCTCCTCAAATTCTTTATAGTTTTAATATGACGCTTATCAAGATAGTATGTTTTCTTGTAGACATAGGTAAGTCATCACAAAATTCATATGGAAAGGAACAGGTCCCACAATAGCTAAAACATTTCAAAAAAGAAGAATGAAATGAGAGAAATGCTTCTACCTGGTATTCAGACCTAACATATAGCTACAGATATTAAGACGACATAGTTAAGAAGGAGGGGTAAATATATAGGTCAATATAGCATAATAGAGAACCCAGAAACAGACCCACCAAAATATGCACAATTGTATTTTCACAAAGCTATATAAGCACTTCGATGAAGAAAGGACAACTTTTTAAACACACGGTGCTGAAGGAGTTAAATTATAGAAATGGGCAACAATTAGTGGGTGACAGGAATCAGGAACAGAGAGATGAAGTCAGGGTGGGTGAGAGTGGCTATAAAAGGCAACATGAGGGTCCTTTGTAATGATGGAACTGCATTGTAACTGTCATCAATGCCATGATTGTGATATCGTACTATGATTTTACAAGATGTTACTACTGGGGGAAATAGTTAAGGGATGTGGATTATCACTCTGCATGATTTCTTCCAACTTCCTGTGAATCTAAATGTATCTTGCAATAAAAAATTTAGTAAAAAAAATGTCTTGGTGTGACTGATAAACCAAGAACTGTCTAGCTGTCATCAGGAGGAACTCTAGGAATATCAGAATCTACATTTTTAATAAAAATAAATGTAAAAATATATGGCTAATAATGGTAGCTAAAGTTTACTGAGTATCTACTATGCGCTGATCACTTTTCTAGGTACATTCCATGTGTTATTTTCTCTTTACACCAAGTCTGTGAAGTAAGTACCATGAATATCTTTACCTAATATGAAAAAATGTTAAAACATAATGAGGTTTCTGGGCACAGTGGCTCACAACTGTAATTACAGCACTTCGGGTGGCCAGAGTGGGCACATCACTTGAGGTCAGCAGTTTGAGATCAGCTTGGCCAACATAGTGAAACCTCATCTTTACTAAAAAAGCAAACAAACAAACAAAATTAACAGGGCACAGTAGTGCACGCCTGTAGTCTCAGCCATTCAGGAGGATGAGGCCCAAGAATCACTTGAACCTGGGAGAGGGAGGTTGCAATGAGCTGCTGAGATTGTACAGCTGCACTCCAGCCTGGGAGACAGAGTGGGACTCCATCTCAAAAAAATAAATAAATAATAACAAGGCCTCGTACTTTGTTCAAGGTCATATGGGTATTGTTAAGGTTAAACCCAGGAAGGCTGAGAACGGTGTCTATGCAACTAGCATTTGCATACTGCCTCCCAGTACAGAAGACAATATGTTATATTGAAAACTGATTTTCAATCAACATTATGGCCCTCCTCATGAAGTTCCAAGATAAAACCAAAAAAACAACTCATATGATCATGATTAGTTGGCTAGCTGTGTATGTAGACCTAGTAGAATATCTGAATAATAATTAAGATGTTAATGCTACCAAAAGCAAAGAATACATTTAAAAATGTATCATTTGGCTTCAGGATTCACATTTCTGTCTCGAATAACTACCAGTTGTAAATGTTTGGCTTATCTTTTTCTTGATGGTTTGACAAAATAGTTGCATCTTATGTTGATCAGTGCATTAATGAGAGTAAACTATCTAGAGTAGCTATAGAGTTTTGGTGACTGTGACAGGTACCTTTTCAATACATAGCATAGGGGCTCATATATAGCAGGTTCTCATCTAATACATAAGCATATGAATTTATAAATGAATAATTTTATGAAGCATCTAATGTTCCAACTATTGTATTAAGCACTGATATAAAAATGAATGAGACATTGTTTCTTATAAAAACAGACATGTACATGGTTAACTAAGATAAAATGTGACATGTACAAAGATTCATTTAAAAAGTAAGTGTGTTAGTACAGCCACATAGGAAAGCAGATTTGGAACATACAGCGTTTGTAGTGGATGGTAGTGGTAGAAGAAAAATCTAAACTAAGATTTTTGAAAACACACAACAATTTCCCAGAAAGGCAATAAAATATTTCCTTCATACATTCAGCAAATTCAGTGAATGAATATCATGAACCAACTATTATTTTCAGTTATTTTTTTCTCTATCAACTTCAATGCACTTAAAATGGGAATAAACATGACGCTGACACCAAATAAATCCTTACTGATTTGTTGATTCATGTTGTATAAAAAGAGTCACAGAATGGACAAAGGCTGCAATCGTAGCTTGCATGCTCTGTGCTGCCTTTGATCCTAACCTGGGCCAAAGATTGTTCTCCATTCTTTTGTTTAGTGCTTACAATAATAAACTGACCTATGGTCATTATAATTTTTACAGTGACTTATTATAAAAGGGTGCACTAATACTGCAGGCAAGAAGCAGTGCTGAAGAATTATCTACCCATCTTCTATTCACCTAGCTTACAGACAGTATATCATAAAAAAGCATATAATCTTCCATTTGTTCTACTCAGGGTTCATTCCTAAACCATGTATGTGGTTTATGGACAATTATTTTTTTCAGAAAGAGTCCTGATTATATCCAAAATTTGACCTAAGATATTGTCTTTAGTGTCATGCCACAATATAACGAGTAATGCTACTGTATGATACCCAAAGAAACTCTTTCGCTTCCTTCTTAGAAATAGTTTTGTTCTGACTTGTTATTGGCCTGATTTACCACAGGAAAATTTATTATTTCCTTATCGGATACTTTAGTAATTATTAAGATATGTTGCTTATGAAAATGCTTTTTCAGGATTATCAATTACTTTTAAATGCACAATTTGATGAAGTAATTTACAGAGTAGATTCAACATCCTCATTAAAAACAAAAACAAAAAAACACCCAATGCAATAGGCAATGTCTTTTGAAAGGAGACCATGAGGTATTAGATTCCCAGATTCATAGTTTTCTTATATTCTTGTGAAGAAAGTAAAGCAAATGGATCCAGCTGCATTTTGTTTTAACTGACATGATTCCAAGACATTCTGGAAAAAAGTTAACTTTTACAATACAAAATGATGGTAAGATGGGGTGGAAACTCTGCTATTTCATCCGTTTGCATCTTCCCAATTCACTCGCCTACTGCACATAGACATATAAAGCATCCAGTTCCTTCATTTCTTCTTCAAATTCATCAGCGGGCTACATCTTCATTTGAAAAGCACTTTGTAGTTGTTAAAGGATAATTCTGCAAGTGCAGAATGATGTTTCATTCCAACAACAACAACAACAAAATTAAATTTCAGATGGCCTTTAGCATTCCACAAAACAGCCTCTAAGGAGCCCTTGGAATTACGGTATCTAAGTTCAAAGAGGAAACAGAAGAAATTCAAATCAAGAATTTAGAAGTGAAACGTGTTTGCTAGGCTTTTTCCCTCCTGACTTAGAATGTTGTTTCCAAAAGATATAGCATTTTGCAGTCATGTGATATGCAGTCATTCAGAAAGCACAATACTAGAAGCCTGGTAGATTCAAACAAGAATAACATAAATATCCTCAAAAAACCAACAGTCTGGAATACGTAAAACAGGGAGGAATTTTTTTTGAATACTTAGTATATAGCTGCGGCTTTGACCTATGTTGGCATACATCTTATTCAATCCTTACAACGTCCCGGTATTATAGTTTATGCTACCTTCTTTTTAGACAATAGATTTTCATCTAGTTTATCAAATTTGTTACTGATGTAGATTTAAGACAACCTCATTAACACTGACCTGGTCAAAGCACCATCACCTCTGGCCTTGTCCATTCATACAGCTTCCTAATTGATGTCCACATTTATTTTTGCCCCTTTCCAACCTGTTCTGCCCTAGAAAGCCAGAGTAAGCCTTTGAAAACGTAAACGAGACCCTACTACTTCCCTGCGTGAAATGCTTCATTGGTTTTTCTCTTCATTTAGACCAAATTTCGAACTAAACAGTGTCTTACGGTATAACACTGCATGACAGGGTCCTCACCTACCTCCAACCTTATCTCTTCCTTTACTCCCCCTCCCCCACCCAGCACACACACCTTTACTCCTTATGCCGTGCTCATGCTGGGCTCCTTTCAGTTGCTCACAAAAACCTAACTCTTTCTGGTCATTCTAACCTCAGGATCTTTGCACAGATGTTTTTCCTTTCCACTCTCCCCAGTCCCAGCCTCCTTCCTACACAACCCAACCTGTCATATTCACCATTCTGCAGTGTTTGGTCTCAACTGTCCCTCCGTAGACCTTTTCTGATCATCCTATCTCAGTTAGAGCCCTTTTGGTATGCTTCAGTATATTAAAACCAAAAAATCGTAACATGATTTTTTACGGTATGTTTCACAATTTAAAAGATGAATTTGTCGCTGGGTGTGGTGGCTCACACCTGTAATCTCAGCACTTTGGGAGGCTGAGGCGGGTAGATCATTTGAGGTCAGGAGTTTGAGACTAGCCTGGCCCTCATAGTGAAACTCCATCTCTACTAAAAACGCAAAAATTAGACAGGCATGATAGTGTGTGTCTGTAGTCCCAGCTACTCAGGAGGCTGAGGCAGGAGACTCGCTCGAGCCTGGAAGGTGGGGGTTGCAGTGAGCCAAGATCATGCCATTATACTCCTCCCTGATGACAGAGTGAGACTCCGTCTCAAAAAATAAAATAAAATACGTATTTGTATGAGTAACTCTACTCGACTATAAACTTCTGCTGAAGTCCAGGTTGCTTGGGAACACTGTTACATCCAAGATACCTAGCAACCTAGTAACACTGTGCCCATGGTAGATGTTCAGCATTTGTTTACCTAATGAATACTTTAATTTAAAGGGCTCTTTAGAATAGCTGCCACGCTGGAAAAGCCTCCAGAGCCTCAGTAACAAATAGCATCATCACAGTCAGTGTTAATCAAATCTTTATATTTCTGATATTGTACTTACACACTTTTCTCCCAACTCTTAAGAGAACCCAATGAGAAATGCATTAATATCCATTTTCATTGATGAAACAGATTCATAGTGTTTAATTATCTAATCTTACCTAATTAGTAAGTAGTTGAAATGGATTCAATATAATTAAGTTTTGCTTTTAAATCAGTACTTTTTCATGTCCATTGATGGGTGGCTTTGTGATATTCGACTGTGTCAGTTCTTCTCCTTTGGTTCTGCTTATCTTTCTCTACTGTGTCCTGGGAGGCTGATCTCTATCGACTATATTCCCAGGTTCTTTTGATATTCTTTCTCCTGTTGTCCCATCAGGTTCAGCAGTTATGACCTGTTACTCTTCTTCCTGAAGCAGTTACAGGTCATAGGATCGGAGGAGGGCATGTCAAAGCATTTTTTCCCACCCCTGCTGCTTCTCTCATCAGTTACTTGGTGGCCTTCTACAGCTATGGAGATCATTAGAAATATGATTCTTGGAATATCCTTTCCTCTCTCTGCCCCTTCAGGACTGTTTTACTCAGGGTTCTCCAGAAAGACAGAAGTGGTAGGAGATCTCTCTCTATATATAGTCTCTGTGTCAGTAATGCAAATGGATAACATATTCTTTATTGGGTATTCTAAGAGAAGAAACATGTAAACACAACATCAAATACAGTGGTTTGACTAACATTGGCTAAGGTGATGATATTTGTTATTGAGGCTCTGGAGGTTTTTCTAGTGCTTGCAACTAATTTAGAGATCTTCAAGTTAGTGTATTTTTAATTTTTTAAAAATGCTGAATTCCTTCGTTGTATTTGAAAGTGATTAACACAAATTTGTATTTGAAAGCGATTAACACCATCACAATAGACACTTTTGGGAGCCACACCTGTTATCTAAAACCAAGGACTTTTCAAACATAAACTAGAAAGTTAAATTTTTCCAACACAAACTAGAAAAGCAAACCCAGTAGGTTTGCCTGCCAAGGAGCCTAATATTCAACTGTATTGCAGAAAGAAGTACAGTCATTATGTAAACGGCCATAACCACTAACACACGCAGTTTCTTCGCTTACTTTCAGCAGATTATTTAATGACTATTCTTCCTGGAGAAAACAGTATTAATGCCCCACCTTCATAAATTCCTTTACCACCCTTCCATTCTACTTCTAAAGATACAGCAAGAACAGAAGTGGTTTAGAAAATAAACTACATGTAAGAGTTTCCAAGGTTCTGAGGTTTTATAATTGCAGAGACATGGAATTCATTTTCTTCTGCCTAAGTATATAGGAGAGGCAGTAGGCATGGGACATTAATAAACTGGTATATTTATTAGGTAAACAAATACAGATTGTCTACCATGGGCAAAACACTGCTAAATACCTGGGGGTTGTGTGTGTGTGTGAGTGTGTATACACACGGCGGGGGAGGGGGCAGGAAGGAAGGAAGAGAAAGAGAGATGTGAGAGGGATTTATCAGGAAAATTGGCTCACATGATTATGGAAGCTGAGAAGTCCCACCGATGGTCGTCTGAACTGGAGAAGCTGGAAAGCTGATGGTGGTGCACAGTCCGAGTCATAAGCCCTTACAAATAAACAAGCTGATGGCATAGCTCTCATTTCAAGGCCAAACGCCTGAGAACCTGGAGTGGTCGGGGTTTGGGAGTTGACTCTGGTGCGAATCCCAGAGTCCAAAAGCTGGAGAACCTAGCTTTCTGACATTCAAGGGCAGAAGAACACCCTGGCTCCAAAAGAGACAGAGAAACGCTTTGCCCTTCCTCTACCGTTTCGTTCCCTCCAGGCCCCCAGCTGATTAAAGCTGCCTGCCCGTGTTGAGGGTGGAGCTTCGCCACGAAGTTCACTGGCTCACAGGCCAATCTGTTCTGATAACTACTCTCACAGGTACACCTGGGGCAGCCCAAACATTAAAATCCAAAGCAAAACCACCTGGGTTTCCCTTTTTAACAGAAAAGGAAAGGAATGGGCTGCGTGTTGTCTGAAGGGCTGAGAATAAATAATGCTCTACCAGCTATTGCAGTGTCCCTGAATGCAGTCAAGCTGAGGCCTCAAGTCAGCCGTCACAGGCCTGAGAGTGGCAATGGCTTCCCCTGGCTGCTATCCTGGAGCTGCCGCTTTGCATCTCCCCTCTCCGTGGCCCCCTTAACTATGAGCACCTGTCTCAAAATAGCCTCTTCACTGAACTCTTCAACTAAACCTCCTGGACAAGTCATTCATTTCTAGCTGAGACCATATCATTCCTAGTTAGTAGAAAACTTTTGTCCATTATTTCATGAATATTGGAAGGAAAAATAAAATAAGCATTCTGGAATTTCAACTCAGATCTTTATCTCTCTGACAATAATGACAAGATAATATTTAATAAACTTTTATATTTTGATGTGTATGTAGCAAGCCTTGTCACAAGTGCTATTTTCCCATAATTTAATTAAATCTTCACAACTAGTCTATGGCACAGGTAGTATTATCCTGACTTTACAGATGAGATGATAGGCACAGAGAGGTTATGTCATTTACCTGAAGTCAAAAGTAGCAAGTGGTAAAGCCAAGACTTGAGCCTGGCCAGCTGAATCCAGATCTGATCCTCGTTCTCAATGCCACAATTACAATGACTTTATAAAAATAGCTCTCAGAGTAGAGGAAAGTGAATCAAGAACCCCAGGGTAACTTTGTAGGAAAGAAAAGCCACTCATCACAATCTCCTTTCTTTGCAGGTTCATGTTCTCTCTCAAAAATCCCTGCAAATATAGATTTCTACTTCATAACATATATTTGCTAGTTTTAATATTGAAATGTTTTCACTTCAATATTTGAGTAAAACTGAAAATTCAAGAACATTTACCAAGTTCTTCTTATAACATATTGTGTCCCCTGACATAATGCCCTTCATATTCAAAAAGCCTACATCAATGTGGGATGATTTCAGATAAAGTTCTTTTGGTAGCTTTCAATACAAGAACCCTAGTCACATCATATATTTGTTTTGTTGTTGATTTGTTTGGATTGTAACAAATATTGCCTTTCCTTTAATGTGAGGATACGTTAAATATGCATCACATGGTCTAATTTTATGTGGAGATGTAAAATATTTGACACCTTATATCCTTTGCAAAAAACAATTTCCAAATTCCATGGGGGAATAATCACTTGTAAGTCTTATTGATCAACTAGCTATAGTAACACATTCATTACCTAATTTGATCCCCATAAAAACCTATGAGATATGACCTTCATTTAAGAGTGGAGGCCTGACTTGGTCATATTGCTGATTAGGGAAAAATGAAATTGGAGCCGAGACCTCTTGGCTGCTAGCCTGGCTTCTTATGTTGCATTTTGCTCTAGCTGCCGGCATGAAATAATAGGCATGAATCACTTGGAGATAAATCCTAATGCCTAAACATTCCTAACAAGACAGGAATGAGCTCCCAGTAAATGAATGTGGTCTTTGCTGACCCTAAACATTTGAAACCAAGTGGGTGCCTTTGGGTTGAGTCTTGCACCACCAGAGCTACATTGCTTCCTTAACTTTTATTTTCATTTCTGTATAATGGAAACAATACTAGCACTCCGTTAGATGGTCATGGTGAATATCAAATGGGATGGCTTATATAAAGTTCTTTGAAGCATGTAAAACGTAAAGAGCTGTATTATATTAAATTGATAGGTATTTTCTTTTTTTTTTTAATTGGTTAAAACAAGGCTTTATTTAAAATATTTATTTATTTACTTATGAGACAGAGTCTCACTCGGTCACCCTGGAGTGCACCGGTGCAATCTCGGCTCACTGCAACCTTTGCCTCCTAGGTTCCAGGAATTCCATCACAACTTTAAGTTTCTCTCCTTTCCCTAGCTCTCGGACTCTGCTCTGCCTTCAGTCGAGCCAACATACAAACCCCATTTATGCCCCTCCTAAGAACAGGCTGACTTCTGGCTGAAACATTCCCTAAGCTTGAATCTGATTTTGCTATTCTCCACTATTCCTCCCACCTTCCTTCTAATCTTGTTTGCTCCTCCATAAAAAACACAGCCCTTTTCTGCCTCTTGTGAGATGCTTGCAGATCTGATGCTTGGAGCTGTCCCCATTGCAATACTCCTTTAGAATAAAGTCCTGTCTTACCTACATCTGAATTTACTTGACAATATCTAGAAACAGCCTCAGGAATAGGTATGTTCTAAATGAGAGTCAAAATTTCTAACGTGTCTTCACAAATAATCTATTGCTCTTTTTGGTGATAAATGGAAGAATATCACATCCTAAACATGTGCATATATTTATACACATACGTATACCTTGTGGGGAAATGTGACCTAATGTTTGCCGATACCTATCATGAACTAAGCATTTTTAAATTCTCTATCTTATTTAATATTCACAACAATCCTCTGAGAGATCAGTGCCTTCCTTTCTCTGTTAAGAGGGCCTACCACATTCCTAGGATGGGGCAGCTGGCATTTCTAAACAAGTTCTTTGAAGAAATGATGTATGAACTCAGACAACTTGGTAGCCTAGTACTCTCTTCATCCACCCATTGACAAGGCTACTTTCTCATATTTATCATATTAAAAAGTGTATAATTAGATGGGGATCCAGGTTGCTCTTTTGAAATGCACATGCATGGTATGTCCAGCAAAGGCTGGTGGTCCCAGTTTATCTTCTCAAGTGGATAAAGATAGATTTGGAAACCTAGGTCTTGTCTTCTTCATGAATATTGCTTTATAAGTATCTTTAATGAAGCCTGTTCCTCAACCTGTGTTGTGATGTGTTATGGAATTTATCCTGAACATTAATACAAACCCGTTGGTGACCATGAAGCCACCTACCTACCCCAGTTTGGTGTTAGGCAAATGGCATTGCCCAGTGGCACTAGTGCCTGAATTAAACAGACAGAAAACATACTGTAAAGCATAGGATAGGGTTTCTTAAATGACAGTGATATGATAGGGTGAAGACTATAATGAATTAAAATAGAATCTAAGAAGTAGTATTACAAAATAGAATAATGGAGTTATTAGATAAATGCTTCTTCATCTTTCAAACTCCCCTATTAGTAGGCAAAAACAAAGACCAAGAGATCATGCTTCATGATGAATAAAACAATATGAACGCAAAGAAGAAATTTTAAAGTGGATCGCATATTCTCAAAATTGAAAGAAATTAATGTTCTTATATCAGGAATCATAAAAGAGGATAATACAGGATCACACAAGATATATCAAATATGATGATGGTAAAATGTTAACTGTACCAGTAATAGTAATTTTATTATACTCATCAAAGATATTAATAATTTAGAAAAAATTTGATAAATTGAATATATATTTGAAGCTATTAAGTACAGTAATTATAACATAAAAATTACAATTATTTAATAATAATAATGAGAATATATAGTATATTAAACACAACCAGGGAGAATATTGAAAAATAAACCAGAAAAAATAAAAAAATAAAGTTCAACAAGTCAGAGAAGTGAAAAATATTTTTAAAGTTATGGAATAGACAGGATATAAAATTAATTGGCATTCTAGAAGACAGTGGTAGAAAAACAGAAGAAATATTCATAGAGTCAAAAGCTGAGAATATTGAAGGATTTATTGAATAACAGAAACTATTAGATTCAGTAAACACACTACCTCAAAGAGTATAAATTTTCAAAAATATCTACATCTGGACACATCTGAGTAAAATTGTAGACTACTAGTGACAACTAAGCTAAAAATAAAAAAAGAAAGAATACATGTTGTCTAAAGGCAAAACAATTGGAGTGAAAGTTGACTTTTCCACAGCAACAAAGGAAATCAGAACGCAGTGAAATGATATGCTGAGAATGGTGGAATAAATAAGTATTAAATGAGAATTGAATACTCAACAAAATTATCTTTAAAAACAAGGATAACGGTATCTTTAGGATAAATTAATATTATTTTACTAAAGAAATTTCTGAAACGATCTACTTAAGGAAGAATTAAAGTACATCCAGAGCAGCTCCACCCATGGAGGAGTGGGAGTGGCCAGGCAGCCCAACTTAGGGGCCCAGCATGGCCCTCCTGCTACTGGGATGCCCAAGAGGAAGGTTACCTCAGCAGAGGTGGGGTGAAGGAATAGCCCAGGAGGAGATTGGAGTGATTGTCAGCTAAACCTGTTTCTGCAAAGGTGAAAATGGAGACAAAAAAAGGCAGCAGGAAGAAAATGCATCTTCAGACAAAAAAAGCACAAACAGAAACGGAGTAAAGGGAAAACAGGCTGAAGTGACTAACCAAGAAACTAAAGATTTACCTGCAGAAAAACAGAGAAACTAAAACCAAGGAGAGCCCGGCCTCTGGTAAAGCAGGAGAGAAAGAAGCCAAGTTTGATTAATATCATAATATCATCTACCCTATTTTATCAGCAGTCCCTGTCTCTTGTTATACAACCCAGAGGAAATTTTTACCAACTATATTGTAAATACAAATTTTTTATTAGCTATAGGAACATTTTGAGAAGGAGGGACTCTCACCTCATTCCATTTATTTTCTTTCTTTTTTTCTTTTTTTGAGCTAGAGTCTGGCTCTGTTTCCCAGGCTGGAGTGCAATCTTGGCTCACTGCAAACTCCGCCTCCCAAGTTTAAGTGAATCTCTTGCCTCAACCTCCTGAGTAGCTGGGATTACAGGCAACTGCCGCCATGCCCAGATAATTTTTGTATTTTTAGTAAAGACACGGTTTCACCATGTTGGCCAGGGTGGTCTTGAACTCTTGACCTCAAGTGATCCACCTGTCTCAACCTCCCAAAGTGCTGGGATTAGAGGCATGAGCCTCCACGCCTGGCCACCCCTCATTCCATTTTTTTAAAAGTGTCAATGCCTTTTTTAGGAGGCAAAATCACTCATTGGTTATTTATTTTGATATAACCAGAAAATTATGTGGGAGATATTAAATTTTGGGAGGCTTTGACTATCTGAATTGTCATTTTAATATCCATAGATGGGAGGCAGGTTCAATACCATGCTAAATGGCAATATGGACTCACAGTCCTGCATTTAAGGTTGTGAACATTTTAAATTACTTCTAGTTCCCTGCTGATTTTTGGTAGAACTGTTTCCTAAAGAAAAGCACTCCTTGATCATGGCTCTCTCTATCAGAATTGTGTGTACTCTGTAACATCTTTGATCGTGGTAGTCCTGTTTTTTTCTAATAATTTTGTTAATGTGCTGCAGAAATTGAAAATGTGAGTATGTAGTATATATGCTCTTAAATTGTGAATTGCTGTGACGTATGTAACAGTTTATCAACACGTGATGATACTGGTACTTGATAGCCTGTTAAGGAAAATTTGCCTTCAAATTTTAAGCTGAAAAGTCACTGGAATAAGTTTTTAAAATAATTACAACATACGGTTTTTTAGATTATTGGTATGTATATTAAGAATTGTTTGCAAATTGAAACGTCTATATACTGATCTTCAACATAATCAATAAAATCTTAATTATGAAATAAAAAATAATTATACAAGGAAAAATTATGATAAAGACAGAATAAGGATAAAAACTAAAGAAACATATGGAAGTGAAATCTAAACAAACATTTTGATGATGACGATGATTGATGGTGATAAACACTGTTATGTATGAAGTATAGTGTTAACAAAAGCCAATCAAAAAAATACAAAAACATTTTAAATTACGGCGTATGGAAAAAAAATAAATCTTCTTAAAGATGGAAGGGAGGGGTAGAAAGAGCCCTAATGAAATTTTTGAGGGTGATGGATATGCTCATTATTTTGATTGTGGTAATACTTTCATGATGTATAAATATGTCAAAATCTACGAAATTGCAAATTGCATATGTGTAGTTTATTGTATGTTAGTTACATCTCAGCTGAGACATAAAAGTAGAATCCAAAAATCCAAAAATATTTAATAATTGGATAAATTATTTTACTCATTGAGACTTGGTAATTTAAAGGTATCAGTTCTCTATAATGAACAGGTTTGATACAATTTCAGTAAAAATTTAAACTAGTTTTGTCAATTAACAAAGGAATTAAAACAACTTTATATAAAATAACAGAGGGTCTAGAATGACCTAGACACTTCTGAAGCAAAACAAGATAGATGCTATTCCACATAACCTATAAAGACTTACTATAAAACCATAATAATGGGTATATGGATTGTTATAAGGATTTATGTAGCAATAGAGAAGCAATAAAACAAAATAAAAAAATAAAATATAGACCCAGGAATGTATGGAAACTTTATATATATAGCAGATGTGAAATGGCAGATCATTGGGGAAAAAAAGTATTATTTATTAATTTCAGTAATGGTGTAAACAAAATTGGTTAATGTGAAAAAATTCAATAATCCCTACCAAATATCATACAAACAATTTCAGATTACAAAATTAAAATGTGAAAAGTAAAATTTTAATATTATTAAAAGAAAAGGTAAGCAAATACCTTTACCTCCTTGGTTAAAAAAAAAAAAGGAAAGGATTTATTAAGGTTAAAATACACAGGCCAGGCATAGTGGCTCAAGCCTGTAATCCCAGAACTTTGGGAGGCCAAGGTGGGTGGATCACTTGAGGTCAGTAGTTTGGGACCAGCCTGGCCAACACGGCAAAAACCCATCTCTACTAAAAATACAAAAATTAGCTGGCCATAGTGGCACATGCCCGTAATCCCAGGTACTTGGGAGGCTGAGGCAGGAGAACTGCTCAAACCCTGGAGGTGAAGGTGGAGGTTACAGAGAGCTGCNAAAAAAAAAAAAAAAAAAAATACAAAGCACAATTTAATGAGGGAAGAATGGACAAATTCAATAGTTTTAATATTAATAATATGTATTCTAAAATTACTATAAAGATAATAAAAGTGTAAGCCTCAAACTAGATGATAATTGCAACATATTTACTAATAAGATATTAATATTCTTAACACATATAGGACTGCTAGCACTGTATGAAAAAGATAACCAAACCAACAAAAGAATGGGCAAAATACATAAACAGACATCTGATAGAGTAAGCAACTGGAATGATGACTGAACATATGAAAAGTATGCACCCTCATTAATTAAAAGGAAAATAAAAACCGCAAGTAGATCCCATTTCATTCTAATCATACCTGGTTAGTAATTACTTACGCCTGACTATGCCCAGCATTGGCAAGATTATAAAGCAACAATAACCTATATTATATTAGTAAAAATAAAATTAGTTCTACTATTTTAGAAAATAGTTTTTGGCAAGATTATAAAGCAACAATAACTTACATTATGCTAGTAGAAGTAAAATTAGTACTACTATTTTAGAAAATAGTTTTCTATCATCATGTAACTTTGAGGATCCACATATCCTACAGTCAGCAATTTAACTTCCATGGAGTTACAGCATAGGAAATACATTGCTTATGTATACCAGAGACAAATATACAAATGGTCATATGACAGCATCGTTATTAACAAGAATGAGGATAAATAATCTAAATGCCTATCAACAGAAAAATGGTTAAATTACATATAGTTTATCCTTATACTAATATACTATACAGAATCAATAATGAGTGAACTATATAGCCACATGCTTCAACATATATAAATCCCATATGCCTAATGTTTGCTGGATGAAAAAAAAGTGGAGACAAATAATTTTAATGGACACATTTATAAACAGTTTCTTAAAGATACATACATATGTAGTAAATGTAAAATAAAATGCGACTAAATTATAATTCAAAAAAACAACTCTATGCACACAAATGAGAAAACCTAGAGGAAATGGATACATTCCTGGAAACATAAAACTTCCCAAGGCTGAAACAGAAGAACTAGAAATCATGAACAAACCAATAATGAGTAATGAAATCAAATTAGCAATTAAAAATATTCCAATTAAAAAAAAAAAAGCCTAAGACCAGACAGCCAAATTTTACCAGATGTGCAAACAAGGGGAGATATCAATCTTACTTAAAACATTCCCAAAAATTGAAGAGGAGGAATCCCTCTTTAACTCATTCTACAAATCTAGTATTACCTGGATACCAAAGTAAGATAAGGACACGACGGTCATAACAAAAATACAAGCCAATGATGAACATAGATGTAAAAATCCTCAACAAAATACCAGCAAACTGAATTCAACAGGACATCAAGTAGTTAATACATCATGATCAAGTGGACTTTATTCCAGAGAGGCAAGGATGGTTTAATATATGCAAATAAATAAATGTGATTCACCACATAAACAGGAGTAAAAGCAAAAAACCTTATAATTATCTTAACAGATGCAGAAAAACCTCTGATAAATTTGACATCCTTTCATGATAAAAACTGTCAACACACTTGACATTGAAGGAACATACCTCAAACTAATAAGCACCATCTATGACAAACCCACAGCGATCATATTGAATGCAAAAAAATTTAAAATATTTCCCAGAAATGGAACAAAAAAAGGATGCCTGCTCTCATAGCTCCTGTTTAACATAGTACTGGAAGTCCTAGCCAGAATACTTAGGCATAACAAACAAATAAAAGGTATCCAAATTGGATAAGAAGTCAAATTATCTCTGCAGATGACATAATTTTATAATTAGAAAACCCTAAGGACTCCCCAAAAAGATTTCTTGACTTGATAAACAACTTCAGTTAAGTCTCAGGAAAGAAAATCAACACACAGAATTTGTAGCATTTCTATATAGCAATAATGTTCAAGCCGACAACCAAATCAAAAACTCCAAAAAAAAAAAAAAAATAGCCACAAAGATATAAAATACCTAGGATTACCTTTAACCAAGGATGGGAAAGATCTCTATAAAAAGAACTATAAAACACTGGTTAAGGAGATCATAGATGACATTTAAAAAATGGAATAACATCCTGTACTCATGGATTGGAAGAATCAATATCATCTAAACGACCATATTACCTAGAGCAATCTACAGATTCAACACAATTCATAATAAAGTGTCAATGTCTTTTTCCACAGAATTTGTAAAGGCAATCCTAAAGTTCACATGGAGCCAAAAAATTTTTAATAGCCAAAGCAATTCAAAAAGAACAATTCTGGAGGTGTCTTATGGACTTCAAATTATACTACAAGGCTATAGAAACCAAAACAGCATGGTGCTGATAAAAATTTAGAAAGAGATCCATAGAACATAACAAAGAAACCAGAAATAAGGTCACATACCTACAGCCAACTGACTTTTAATAAAGTTGACAAAAATAAATAGTGGAAAAAGGACATCTTACTCTATAAATGGTGCTGGGATAATTGACTAGCCATATGCAGAGGAATGGAACTGGACGTCTATCTCTCACCATATACAAAATTTAACTTAAGACAGATTAAAGATTTAAAGGTAAGACTTGCAAATGTATGTAATATAAATTGTAAAAGTCTTATTAGTAGAAGAAAAACCTAAAAAAACTTCTGGACATCAGCCTAGGCAAATAATTTATGACAGAGACCCCAAAACAAATGCAACAGAAACAAAAATTAACAAATGGGACTTCATTAAACAAAAAATCTTCTTCACAGCAATAGAAATAATCAACAAAGTAAATAGAAAACCTACAGAATGGGAGAAAACGTTTGCAAAATATGCCTCTGACAAAGGACTAATCTCCGCAATCTGCAAGAAACTCAAATAACTCAACTCAACAAGAAACAACCCCATTAAAAACTGGTCTAAGGACAAGAACAGATATTTCTCAAAAGAAGAAATACAAGTGGCCAAGAAACACATAAAAAAATTCTCAACATCAGTAATTACCAGAGAAATGCAAATTAAAAGCACACTGAGATATTATTTTACACCAGTCATAATGGCTATTATTAAAGGCCATAAGTAAAAGATGTTGGTGT
Source organism: Cebus imitator (assembly GCF_001604975.1). Taxonomy (NCBI): domain Eukaryota; kingdom Metazoa; phylum Chordata; class Mammalia; order Primates; family Cebidae; genus Cebus; species Cebus imitator. Next base: position 489,822 of record NW_016107893.1, on the reverse strand, counting down.
GGATGTGGAGAAAAGGGGATGCTTGTGTACTGTTGGTGGGAATGTAGATTGGTTCAACTTCTATGGAAAACAATATGGAGATATTTTAGGGAACTAAAAATAGAGCTACCATTCGATCCAGTAATCCCACTGCTGGGTATATACCCAAAGGAAAAATAAAACATTATATAAAAACACATCTACACTCATATGTTTATGGCAGCACTATTCATCATAGCAATCATGAAACTAATCCTAGTATTCATCAATGGATGATTGGATAAAGAAAATGTGTTATATAGACACCATGGAATACTATGTAGCCACAAAAAATAATGAATTCCTGTTCTTTGCAGCAACATGAATGGAGCTGGAAGCCATTATCAAAAGTATACTAACTCAGAAGCAGAAAATCAAATATTGCATGCTCTCATATATAAGTGAGGACTTAGCTATCGGTACACAAAAGTATACAGAGTAGTATAAGGGATATTGGAGTCTCAAAAGTGGGGAAGTAGGAAGGGGATAAAAGTTGAACGATTATCTATTGGATTCAATGTTCAATATTTGAGTGACAGGGACACTAAAAGCCAAATCCCCACCATTAGGCAATATACCCATGTAACAAACATTCACATATAACCCTTTAACATTAAAAAATGAAAATTTAATAAAAAATAAAAGAATTGTAATTCAATAGTACTGTTAATGTTTTACTTATTAAAGTATGTGATATATAAACAGAAAAGTTCTTCTGGACATGTGAAGTATATTTTATACGAAAATATTTTAAAACCTCATAGTTTCAAAGTATATGGGGAATATGGGTGGATGTATGCATAAAAGGATGCGTGTAGACTAAGGTTAGAAGGAACAGTGCAAGACAAATCTTGAGGAAGTAATGGCTGATACACAAACATTTTCCTTTTTTTTAGAAGAAAAAAAGCCATCGATAATATTTTTTAAATAAAAATGTGATTAGGAAAACTAATACTTAATATGACTTAGTTATTTATATCTTATAGGTGAGCATTCATTTACTCCTTGTTTAAAAATTTAAAAATAATTGTCTGTTGTACAGCCAAGTTGACACCTGTAAAATAAAACTAACAATTAAAAATTATTTTGAACCTATTAGCTTTCAATGACATTTTTTAGTAAGAATTATTCATTTGAACAATATAGTATATGTTCAACTTCAATGCATAGATGGCTGCATGGAATTCCCAAGTATCTAAACAAAGACATTTCTGTGAAAATTGTTTCTTAAACTAAATCTTAAGATTATGCTGTTTATTGAAGGCACATTCTTCAGTAAGAATGAGAAATAATTTTAATGAACAATTTTCATGAATTGGAAAGTCAAGCTCAATCACATTTGTATAAAGTCATTTGTAATACGGCACACACAACAGATAAAGCTAACTCTCAGTAAATGGTGTATTGATTTTACAGCTGTGAATGCACATTGTACTATTTAGAGAAAATGTCTGTTCTAGTATCTGCCTATTTCATGGGAATATGTGTCTAGGAACTAAATGCTAAGATAAGAGCTCCTCTAATTTGTTTACATTATGTGGTATTTACCCTGGAGTGTGGTAACTGTTAGAGAAAACAAAATCCACATGACATTGAACACCTTCCTTATTAAATGAAAACGTGTACGTGCATGCACATGCATACACACACAAATACACACAGAAAGATAAAGAAAGGAAGAAAAAGAGATTCAGGTTGAGCGTGAGAACATAGTACGCCCAAGCACTGTGCTATGCACTGGGAATATAAAAGCTAAAAAGCCGTTATAAGATGAGAGAATAAGAGGTGGACTCTCAAGTTCAATGTGAAAGGAATAGCGCTCTAATGTTGATAAGCAAATGGTGCAGAGGGGAAAACAAATCTTCAGATGGTGATCGATTAGAGTCAAGGAATGAGTCGCAGGAGAGAAGGTGCTGAGCCTTGAAGAAGGCTATTGAGAGAATGAGAGGAGAAAACACATTCAAAGCAAACTACGCATTAGCACTGAAGTCAGAAAGAAGAATACTTTAGAGAAATAGGCATCATTCACTGAGCATGGAGCAGGGGTACATACCATGCAGGCAATGAGACTGGAGACGGAAAAAGGGACAGAATCAAAAATAGCCTTGAAACCAGGAAGTTTTGAGTAGAGAACTAGCATATGCATTTTCAATTACATATATATTTCTTTGGCAAGATTAAATGGGTCACAGTTTTAAGAGCATCATAAAATGCATAAAAGACTGTTAAAAATCGTGAATAAGAATGGTAATACACGTATGTTATTATAGATGCTTGAAGGTGAAAAGGTGACGTAAAAGCAAAGAAATACCAGACTCTCTTTAAGGAAAGTCATCAGATGATTGCGAGTCTAGGGATCTGGATGTGGGGTATGATAAGCATTCCCTCCTGAATGTTACAATAACCACATTTACTATGTGCTCCCTAGGTACTAGGTAGTCTGCTAAATATTTTATACTCATTATTTTGTTTAATCTTTCCAACACATCTAAGAGCAGGTTTTCTTTGGGCTCTGTTTTAGAGATGAGAACTCTGAGAATTAAAGAGGTTAAATAACTCACCCCAAGTCATACAATTAGTAAATGGAACAGCGTTTTACTTCAAAGCCTTAGTGTCTGCATATAAAAAAGGACATGAAGCCCACATCACTGGTCTAAAGATGAGCAGGTCACCTCCCAGCATTAAGCCAAGAGACTGTGGAAACACTACTGCTATCGCAATATTAAGCCAGAGAATAAAATTAGACAACCTAAAGATTGAAAAGAATGACTACTCCAGAGAAATAGGAAGTGGCAAAGAGCTGCAGAGCATGCCTTTATCTTCTCCTGTCTAGGGTTGGCCACTGAGTCATCCAGGAAACGAAAGGCATGTTCTCTGAAAGAGTACGAACAAGAACAATGCCAGCAGTGACAATCGCAGCAACAGCCTGTTTCTTGGATACAAACTACATGCAAGTCTATGCCAAGCTTTTCATACATGAGCTAACTGGTGCCCAAACAAGCTAAGTGACTTGTCACTGTTCTTCCAAGTCCAAAACTCATTATTCTTTTATGCAGAACTGCTTTCCACATGTGGCTGAGTGAAGGAAATATCTGAAGGGCCATACAGAGTTGGTGTTTAAATTGCTATATCAATTTACTGTAACACCTTTTCTGCCTTACTCATGTCTTTCTGCCTTATAGCAGTAATTCAGAGGATGAATTTGAGGAGGTTTTGACTCTCAACTAGTCACAGTTTAGTTGAAGAGTTAGATACAGGTATTCATAATCACTTCAATAATAAGTGGGATGTTTTCAAGTTGAAAAATTCTCATGTAGTTTGTGAGTGTGAGCTATCCAGAAAAAGCCTATTACAAAATTGATGTAAATGCATTTTTCCCAGGTGCCCTAAGGTACACAGATGAGCACAGCTACATGAAGCTTATTGCACAAAAATTTAAATTCACAAAATAGATACATTAATGAGTACTTATTCTCAAGAGAAAAAGCAATTTTCACACCATACAAGGATTTCTTGAACTAGCAAATTCCCCCCTAGTGTATTTCAATTAGATTTCCATTTACGATAGGAAAAAAAAAAAATCAATTTGCAGGCAGTTCTGCAATGACACAACCATTGCATAAAGCAAAATACAGTAGTATCACCTTTTAGAGTTTTGAACAAACCCCTGTGGAGAAAACACTTTGAAAACCACACACAAATAATTCATCCTGGTGAATGGCACACAAAGTATCCTTAAAGTCTCTAGTTGGTTCTGTGGATAATAAACTCAGTGGTATTGAGAGTTCAGTGCATGCCAGCAAAATTCCCAAATTAATTTCTCCTGATGAACCCCTTCTTTTCTAATACAATTTTTCTCACTGCTATTATCTGGAAGCAAGTTGACACTGGCTTCTTACATATAGGACTTATCTAGACTTCCAGATGTTTGGCTGATAAGGAGATTACTAAGTAAACTTCTAACTCAGCCAGATGGTAAGTGGCCATGTTTGACTTGAAATATTTTCAGCTTTTTGGATTAACAAAGAGCTAAAAATTTTCAGGATAAGAAGAACTTTCCCCTCCCCACTTTTCAAGGTAGTGTTTATGCAACGAAATAAACTTTCAGACTTTTGATTGGCATCCCTGAAGAAAGCAGCATCTGATGAACTGCATAGAGAACATGAAATTTATTGAAAGAATAAACAGTAACTATGGCTGCAAAAGAAATTGGCTTTTGTCCTTGCAAGGGTGAGTAAACTAGAAAAGATTTTCACGTAAACTAAATCTCTTACCCAGATGTTCCTTCCCTGACAACCTTTAGCACTAAGATAATGACCACCTTGTAAATGATGATTAGATGTAAGTCACTCTAAATAGCCTTTTAAACACCAAAGGAATACCAGGACAGAGCTTAAAACTTAGAGTAAAATTTTTAAAATCTGTGTTTTTGAGTCTTGAGTTCTCCCAAAAGGACCACTTGCATGACCTTGGGCCTCTCTTTAACTTCCCAGAGCCTCACGTTTTTTTGTTTGTTTGTTTTTCGTTTTCAGACGAAGCCTCCCTCTGACGCCCGACTGGAGTGCAGTGGTATGATCTCTCACTGCAACCTCCGCCTCCCGGTTCAAGCAATTTTCCTGCCTCAGCCTCTGAGTAGCTGGGACTATAGGCATGCGTCACTGTGCTCAGCTAATTGTTTTGTGTATTTTCAGTCGAGACGGGGTTTCACCATGTTGGCCAGGATGGTTTCCATCTCTTGACCTCACGATCCGCCCGCCTAAGCCTCCCAAAGTGCTGGGATTACAGGAGTAAGCCACTGCACCCGGCCCCACCTTTCTCTTCTTATATGCAAAATAAGAACCAAAGTATCTACCTCCTGTGGCATATAATCCATAAGGCATTAGCTATTGTATAGTTTCATAATCATTGATAACATCTCTTGTTATTCAACTAGTTCATAAATCAGCTGTCTAACTATAAGTATCCCTGCAAATATTTCCTTTGCTTTTAGAATATTTTAGCAATTACAAATTAAATTCTAATAGCTACCACAAATCGGCCAGATTACACGATTCACTGTTCTGCACCAGGGTGTCCCGAATGCTCAGGGAAGAAGCATGACAATGTTTTGGTTTACTCAAGAGGTATAATAGACTAATTACAAAAATAGCCTCAATTCCTCATCTGTTCTTGTAACTATGACCTTTGCCATGTGTCCTTGTTTTTCTTTCTATCAAGAGGTACAATGATCCGCCCCACACACACTCTCTTAATTGGGTTTATCTTTTGACCTTACGAGCTAATAATTAATAGAAAGCAATGGAAGTGATGATTGACCAAGCCCTAAGCTTAGGCCTCAAGAGACTTTAAACATTTATCTTACTTCATTACCTGGACTAGCCTACTGAAGGATGAGATATCACATGAGGGAAAGCCCACTTGTGTCAGTCAAAGCTCTTCTAGACAAGGTATAGCCGGTTGAGCCCCAAACATCTGAGAGAATCTAGTCTAGATCAGCATAACTCCCTATCCAACCCACTGTGACTAAAGATGCACAAGTGAGCTTAGCTGATTAAAGAAACAATTGATTCATTTCACACGAATAATATGGGTCACAAGTCTCAAGGAGATCATAGCATGAACAGACAAAAAGGCAAACAAATAAATTACTGAGGTCAGAATAATGACTCACACAATTGAGGCAAAATACAAACTGTAATAGGTCATAGAAGAGGAAGAGGTGAAGGCTCTTCAGTGGGTTCAGAGACTTTTTCATGTGGTGCTATTGGAACCAAGTCTGGAAAGGAAGAAAAACGCTGGGAAATGTGGCCCATTTCCACATTTAAGGACATTTTCTGACACTAAAACATTTTTATTTTATCCTATGTGGAAGATGGGTAGTTTAAAAAGCTGTAAACGAATTTGCATTTTAGAAAGAATACTCTGGTGATGAGGTGGGGTCATAGAGAGAAGGGGAAGAAGCGGGGAGGCCTGCTGAAACCTACTCTAACAAGCATTCAACTAAAAATTGAAGTTATCCCCAAGAGAAACACTCAATGGGAACGAAGAGGAAGAAATGGATTTTAGGAATATCAGAAAGTAATGGAATTGTTGCTTTTGGTTTCAGTGCAGAAGCACCCAGCAGAAAAGTGGCATTCTGTAGAACTGAAAGTCTCTTCCTCTAACTGCTTTTTAGAAACCCACTGTGTGAGTTTGATGGAATGATTTAGCCCCTGAACGTCTAGAGGATGCTGGTTTTTGAAACGGCGAAAACACAGGAGTTCCTGTAGATCCAGGTGATTGGTTTAGTTCTGTTTTGTAGTCTGCATTTAGACGCTTTGTAGATAAAATTGGGGCAGATGCTAGAAGCTGCACATCGTCACAGGCGGCTTCATGGGATTCTGCCTGAATCTGGGTCTAAAGTTACAGCAACTTTTCAGGACATGTATGCTTTCCTGAAATCTGTGATGGAGTGACCATTTAATATTTTCTCTTTTGTCATTCTACCTTTCTTTTTTCCCCATTAGGCTCTAAGTGAACCTTGTTTCAGAGTAGTGGGCTGTGAAAGTGGGCTAAGAAGATTAAAGATCTCTATAAATAAGGTATAAAATATGACTCTGACAATTTGATGCTGATCGTTTGTGATGTGTGAAATTAAATCCTTATCCAATGTGCCTAGACAATGCAATTAGTCTTGGGGGTCTATATTAAGAAAACTTTTTTCTTAAATCAATGCAGGAACTCAGCTCAGAAATAGACCACCCTGGAGAAAAAGTTTTAAGACGTAAGTCATTCAGTGCCCCAGGTTTCCAAAAAAAAAAAAGTAAAAATGTATGATGACAAAGAAGAAGGGAAAGCTAAATGACTTGTCTGTTAAAATATGTACACTGACTAATTATCTGTATCTTCTGCTCATGCATTTATGTATTCAGCTTTTAGCATATATTTTTGAAACCTACTATATATAAGACACTTGCATTAGGGAGAGTGCTGAACAAAACAGAGTAGGTCCTGTGTGATGGTGTTTACAATCTCCAGAGGAGTGAGGAGACAGGCATGAAACAAATACAAATAGTTGCATAATTTTAAAGTGTAGCAGATATTATGCAAAAGAAGCAATGCGAATAGTCAACAGGAGAAAGGACTTTGTGTCTGTCACAGCTGTATGTGCCAGGCACTGCCCCAAGAAGGTTGACATCTAGCAATTCATTTAATTTAATCCTTAAAATGGAGGCACAATTATTACTTCCAGTTGAAGGATGAGAAAAATGAGATAAAAAGAGGTGAAAGTTAACCAAGATCACCTCACAGGTAAGGAGTAGAAACCAGAGACTGGGGACTGACAGAGGGCATGTTCTCATCCACTGTGCTACCTGCCTATCCCCACATCGGAGAGCTCATCTCCACCTCGTGACCCGATCCTGTCCTCTATGGCAACACGTCTTATTCATCCTTTGTGACACAGCTTATGGCAAGCCTTCTGTGACACCATCATCAAATCCTACAGAGATAGTTAATGTCTCTCCTGCATGTTTCTAAATACAAAACGAATAGTGTCATGGGGTTATGAGCATGCACTCTCAATGCCAGCCTACCTGACTTCAGTTTCCTGTCTCTGTTGCTTAATGGGTACAAAAGCTGAAGCATCATATTTAACCTCTGTGTGCCTCCGTTACATGCTATCCTGCACTGCCACCTAGACCACTGGTAGACTGCCACCATTCTGAAACGATGGGGAACTTAGAAAGGAATCCCATTACCATATCACAATGGTTTGAAACATTCACAACTAGATTCTCAACCTCTAAAATTACACCTGTAGTACAGAAATATCTCAATAAGTACTGGTTACTGAAAAAAATGAAATTCTTTCATGATCTTTGCCATCCTAGCCACCCACTAATCTTTCCAGTAACACTGAATGCTTTGATATTATTTTAACAGACTCTAGATTTTTGTATATTTACATAAATTTGTGTATTATTATTTCTGCCTATACTAAAGAACCACAGTAAATTCCTTATTTAAAACCTATAGGCCAGAACTGTGGAAGAATTCATGGGGGCACGAGAGAAGTATTTTATAGAGATAAACCAATGTAATGGCATTTTCTATAGTGTGCTTAGAAGGGCCTAAGACAATGTTCTTTTGCCAAAATATATTAATATTTCTGGAGCACAATATATAAATATTCACACTAGGTAAAATTAGTGAAGGCTATAGCATATATTTTAGGTTTTGCTAGCATTTGAGCTGTGAAAATGCTTTTAGTTTTAAGAGACTTTTGGACTTTGTAATTGCAGACCAAGGGCTGCATTATTGCTACCCATGATCTCTATTGGTCTAAATCATACCCATATCTCAAAAGTAAGATCTGATAACACCTTCCCAGAAAATCTATCCTGTCTTCGCAGCTGAAATTGACTTTCCTCTCCTCTATCCTCACCATTCTCCATTCCTTTAACAGAGTGATGACATTTTCAGCCTTGTGTTTGATTTAGACACACATACACTTGTTCTCTTTTCTTGATGGAAAGATCCCAAATGGTCAGAAAAAATGGTTATTCATATTTTATCCTTTTCTCTATCTAGGGCAGATATTATCCTTATCATGAGTAAGACTTAACTGAACCTAAAGAATAGCTTGAACTAGGAGTGAAAGGGAAGGACATTCCTGAAGAATATGAGAACTAGAGGGTAAGATGACATTTTCTTTTTTTTTTTTTTTTTTTTTTTTTTTAGACAGAGGCTCACTCTGTCAGCCGGCTGGAGGGCAGTGGTGTGATCTCAGCTTACTGCAACCTCCACCTCCTGGGTTCACGTGATTCTCCTGTCTCAGCCTCTCGAGTAGCTGGGACTACAGGTGCGTGCCACCATACTCGGCTAATTTTTTGTATTTTTAGTAGAGATAGGTTTTCATTGTGTTAGCCAGGTTGGCGTTAATCTCCTGACCTCGTGATCCGCCCACCTGGGCCTCCCAAAGTACTGGGATTACAGGCATGAGCCACCGCAGCTAGCCTGAAGACAGCTTCATATATTGATTAGACTTCTGCATATGGGCACTTACTAGCATGTTGCATATGTTATTCAGAACCAATCATCTTAAATGAGAACACTAAGACTTATAGGGGCTGAATGACTTGTAGTTAAATAGTGGCAACATTACAATTCACACTTAAGATCACTTGAGTTTAAACTCTGTGGTTTTCCCACTGTATTTTCCACTTAGCAGAGTTGCTATGGTCTAAGGGAATTGAGGAATCTTAATGAATCTTGAAAGCTATCTGTAACTTCTGTTCCATTACAGACATGTATCTAGAAAAGGAGAGTTAAATAAATAAACAGTATTTTCCTTAGATGCAGTTGGGACTTAAAGGCCAAATAAGTCCTCTCTCAAGGTTAGGAGTGTCGGAGGAATTTACCACTCTCATTGTTGCAAGGAAGCTAAGGAGAATGAAGGTAACATTTAGAAAGAGTCACAAGGTACAACAAGATTGCAAACTTAATTGTAATGCTGATCCCGTCTGTGCCATCTTATTAAACAGCCAGGAAAATCCTTTATCACAAAAGATTTCCAAGGATGTGACCTTCTCCTCCCTCTATTTCTATTTCACTTAAATTATCACCCTGAAGATTTCAAAGGGGTGCTCTCAGCAGTCTGATAGATTCAGGCCCCTCTCTAACTAAACGAAACATTGATTGTGTAAAAAGGAAAAATATCAGAGACATCCCTGGTAGATCTCTGTGAAACCATGTACTCATATGAGGCTTTTTTTTTTTTTTTGTATTTGTTATCACTTTGAAAATGACAGAGGAGCAATAAAATAATTTCTGAAATAACATCTTGCAGTATGATTATAATCAGGAAAGTGATTGTGAAAATGGCATTGGAAGTCTCGATTCCCATTCTCTTGTGTGACTTGGACCTGAAACGTACTCAGGACACAAAGGAAAGCTGATATTTTTGTCTGAGTGAAACTGAAAACTCAACCTGGGCTGTGAAAATTAAAGCTGGTTGCTGCTGTCTCTAAAATCTGTAACAAAATCCTGCAATTAGTATCCACAAGTACTGAATCCTTTAGATAATTTTATATACCATTATGTGTAAATGTATGCATATCTATGCATTTTTAATGGCATATAGGACAAACAGGTAGACAGAGTTGGCTTATCTCTGGTTTTGGTAGCTCTGAAAGTTTAGGTTGGCTCAAGATGTATTTGAATCAGAGTTTATCCATATCCTTTGGTAGAGCCCAAACTGTTTAACCTTGTGGCAACAAGCTCTGCCTCCTGCTTACTTCTTTAATCCCTCTTCCCCTCATACAAGACACTTTATAATATTCTTTTATTTCCTGTAATGTGATATTCTCCCTCCCACTGCAGTAATTTTGCATCTTCTTCCCTTTCTGCGTTCAATGCTCTTCTCAATCTCCCCATGCACGCTAGGTCTTAGCAGCTTCCACAGTCCTTCTACACAGACATCTTCCCTGGCACCCATTCCAGGTTGAAGCCATTGCAGTTTATCTCTGTATAGTCCCTTAACTAACTCTGCTCACATCTGGAATCACTTGGTTCCTGATTGTCTTATCACTGAACTACGAGTTCTGGGAGGGTAGAGCTGAGGTTTGGTTTGTTAAAGCATAGTGTCTGAAGTCTACTAAGACCTTAGTAAATATTTGCTGAAAAAATAAATGGCTAAAAAAATCAATATGTCCAGAGGAAGTTATGATTGAAAATGGTTGATCATTTTAAATGAACAGCTTTTCAATTGCCTGTTTCCAAAACTCCAAGGGCAAAGCAAATGGGCAATTTTTCATTTGCTTTATATATATATATATATATATATATATATATTTTTTTTTATTTTTTTTTTTTTTTTTTTTTTTGAGATGGAGTCTCTCTCTGTCACCAGGCTAGCCAGAGTGCAGTGGCGCAATCTCAGCTTGCTGCAACCTCTGCCTACTGGGTTCAAGCGATTCTCCTGCCTCAGACTCCTCAGTAGCTGGGATTACAGTGCATGCCACCATGCCCAGCTAAGCTTTGTATTTTTAGTAAAGATGGGTTTCACCATCTTGGCCAGCATACTCTCCATCTCTTGACCTCGTGATTCGTCTGCCTTGACCTCCCAAAGTGCTGGGATTACAGGCATGAGCTACTGTACCTGGCCCATCTCCTTGATCTTAACTCTGAGCACCATGTGAGGCATATAGTAGTTGCTCAGCTGGTGTTGTTTAAATGAATGGGGCAACAAAGCTGAGTGGAAAGGAGTAAACTTCAGAGGCAGGCTGATCTAGCTCAATTCCTGAGTGCCTCTTTTAGTAGCTTAGGGACTCTATTTCTCAGATTCCTGTCTTATAAAATTGGTAATAGTTACCAATTATAGGTTAAATAGATCTATTTTCTGCATGATGCTTTATTTTATTTCAAAGAAAAAGATAAATGAAAATCGATAATACAGTATTAGTGCTTCATAGATATTCAGTATTATGGCTTTTATTATTATCATGCTATGTGAAGTAAGACGAATAAAGAATTAAATCATATATAACTCTTAGTCGCAAGAAACTTTGAAGCCAGGGAATAAAACTAATACATACAGACCCAATTGCAGAAATATTTGTAAAGAACACTGTTGAGGTTCAAAGTGTATATGAAAATTCTTTTGAGAGGACATGGTTTCTATTGGGGGTAAAAAGAGATCACAACAGAATTAGAACCTTAATTCTATTAGTGGCAATGAGTTATTCGGGAAAAAATTCAATTTTTATAAAGGTCAGTTTCCTCAGCTGAGAACTTGGAAAATAATTATGCCACAGGATTATAGCATGGCTGAAATACAATAATGCAAGTAAGGACATCTAAGGTAAGTGCACTAATATTCCAGCACCTGTAGATGCCAGGTGCCCTGAATTTGATATTCAGGTCTGGAATATGATTAATGCTTAGTAGAGTTTTGCATGAATAAACAAAAAACGTGCAATGTATAAAAGGAGATTTTCAGCTTGGGCTTGAAGGATGAAGTGATTTAGATTGGAGAGCTGTGGGGCAGGATGGAGTGATACCATATTCCAAAGGGGACAAAGTGTCAGTAAAAGGGCAGGTGCAGGAAATCTCATGGCAACGGTGGGAGGTGAGGAAGTGTCTTGTGACTTGTCCAAGGGCACACAGCTAGTCAATGGTAGATCAGGGTCTTTTCCATTTTACAATGTGATCTCATAAACAGGGCCATAGATGATGTTTGAGATGGCTTGAGTTTCAGGAAGATTATTTGGGTGGCTGTTAGTAGGGAATCCTGGAAAGTGAACTTGAGTTCCTGCCACATGCCAGATGCTAACCTAGGGTGCAAAGTGCATGCACATAGGTCATTCTCACAGAGAGCTAGGGTGCTGTCATATGGCTGATGCAATAAAATAATTTAGGTCTTTATGGAGGGTAAGAAGACTGTAATCCTGCTGATAATCATGGCAAACAATCATACAATACTTAGTATGAAAACTCGCCAATAGTTAACTTATAAACAATGGCAGTTTTCTATAGTTCAAGCTGATATGTGCCAGAAATTATTATATATGCTTTTAAAAAGCACTTATTAAATCCTCACAGCAATGTAGTCAGATAGGCAGTATTATTATTATCATTTTGTGGCAAAAAAATTAAAGGACATTTCAGAAGATAGTTGGGACTATTAATCAGGGCTCAAGAAAGAGGTTCTGTCTACAGATAAAATTTAAAATGTCATGAGCATCAGTGAAAGAGCTGAAGCATGAGGACAGATGAGATTACAATGGGTCTCAAAAACAGCCTGGACAGGATGGGTTTAGAAATGTCAGGGAAAGATTGCATTTATTAGATGGGACATACTTATTTTAAAAAGTATCCAATATTTATTTGAAATTTACTTATGCTCTCTATTTTAGTTTTCTAATTATGATAATCCTCCCTATTTGAGTAAACAGCAATTTATCACTTGATAAACATGTAGAAAGAGCCCTATGATGGGTGATTTGCCCAAGACTTACAGATATTCATTTGTTGTCAGAAGGTCCAGATTTTACCTCTGGCTCTGTCCCTTTCCATACCACATTTTTAAGTAAGTTTTATCATATATGTATTGAAAGTGACCTTGAAAATATTTCTATAAGAAAAAAAGAAATGAATGAGCTCATGTGAATGTCCTATACTGTACACTTGGAAGCACATTGAGATGATGATGCCTGATTTGCGTCTAAGCCAAACAATTGTTTTATGTCTTTCATGCTCAGCCTTTCACAACAACATTATCAGCATCAGACAGGATGATATTTTGAGATTTTAAAGGGAGGAAATTTGTCACACAAGGTGGCAGATGTGGCTGCTGAAGACTCTAAGTCTCCTAAATCTCCATTCCTATCTCTATCAGGGGGAAAAAAAATCACTCTTTGATTTGTTCAATCTACATGCCTGTATTAGTTCATTCTCATGGTGCTATGAAAAAATACCCAAGACTGGCTAATCCATAAAGAAAAGAGTTTTGATTGACTCACAGTTACTCATGGCTGGGGAGGCCTCAGGAAACTTGCAATCATGGTGGAAGGCATCTCTTCACAGGGAGGCAGGAAAAACAATGAGTGTCAAGTGAAGGGGGAAGCCTCTTACTAAACCATTAGATCTCCTTAGACTCACTATCACAAGAACAGCAAGGGGAAAACTGCCCCCATGATTCAGTTATCTTCACCTGGACCCCCTTAATGGGTGGGGATTTTGGGAACTACAATTCAAGATGAGATTTGGGTGGGGACACAGCCAAACCATATTAATACCTTTTACATTTATTCCATTCTAGCACCATAAACCACTGGAGAGTCAGAGACAGGCAAACTAAAGATTTCAAGAGCTAACAGTCTGATAGGGATAGATAAGCCTTATAGGAGTGCATTAAAAGCAATTATAATTATGAATATGTTTTGTCAAATCTAAGAGATTACACAAGTATAATTGTTTTGTAACTTTTCAATAACTTTATATATGATCTTTTTTTCCAATTTCTCCTTATTCTACCTTTTGTATGGGACAACCTTCTATACCATAGATGTATCCAGGTTACCTTGGATCCTTGATGCTATTACTTATATGGAATACAGTTTAAACTTTCTTAGGTAGCAGAAAAAGCCACCCACAAACTAAACTAATCTTTAGTTTTAGACTCATCTGCTATCCTGCCTTTGAACTGGCTTCTGCCTTTCCCTGCTATTCCACTCTTAATGAGCTCCTTTTCATATTTTAAAGCTCATTTCAATTGTCTTCCAACCTATAAACCCCTTCCTCCGTCCTCCTAGGAAAAAGTAATGGATTCCCTCACACTTCTCCCACATACCATGCTATCGCATTTTATACAGCATTATAATAATATATTTATGTATCTTTCTTCCTCAGTATACCAAGAGCACCTTATAAGTGTAGCACATATTTTAACACCCAAGGAACTATTACAGAGGCTGGTTCAAAACATTTTTCAATTAATGTTTCCTGAATTTAGTAGAGTTAGATGTATATATGTATACTACTGCAAACATATGTGTATAAGTTCAAATAGGTAGGTAAATTATACTTAATAAATTCTATACTTATTTGTGTGCAAGTATCTGTAAATATTTTATAAACATATATGATATATATTCCATAACATAATGCATGCTTGGTAAATATATGTTGAATTTAATGCATGAGAATATCTTTATCACAGTAAAATGTTTGACTATGCACTATGGGCCAAACCCTTTGCTAAGTGCTTCACATGAACTCTCATTTCCTTGGCATACCAGTGAACCATAAGGTAGGTACTCTCATTATTCTATGTTTGCAAAAAAGGAAAAGTAGACTTAAAATCGTGAAGTAAATTGCCCATAGTTCTGTATTCATTGAGTCAGAGATTTGAATTTTAAATCTAAAAGTATCTGACTCTAAAGTTGTGTTCTCTCTAGTTACATTCTGTTGATAGATTCATACATACATATATACACACACAAATAATGTACATAGAGCAAGCTGTGGAGACATGTACACATGCCATATACAATGGAGTTACAGGACTGTATACAGATATATTATCAACTCTTGTCTCTTGAATATGAACATAAAGAGAGCATATATATTTATATAAAATATACATATGTGCTATATGTTATCCATTTATATAGAATAAACATTTATTTTTCTCTGACAAGTACATGCTTTGTTCACAGACCTAGTATTTTGCTATGATAAAATAAACGGGTGAATCAATCAGCAAATATGTATATGCATTCTCTAATAGAAGCATATTTTCTATATAAGGACTGCACATAGAAGATATAAAATGGATTTTCCAGGTTAAAAAAATCTATAGCAATTCTCCATCAGTATGCTTGCTAGCAACAGCTGCCATCCCCATGTGGTGGAGAGGTGTGGACCACTATCAGCAAGTGTTAATTTGTCAGTCTAGTTGGGACAAGGATACTATTAGAAAGCTTTGTTCTCTGGAAATATATACAATCACAGCTGGAATTCAGGCACTTGCTATCATCACAAAAGCAAGGATTTGCAACAAAAGTGTCTTTGTGCTTTTGGTTCGTTTTATGCTGCCCCTTCCTTTTTTCCTCAGTCTGTGAGTCAGTTACATTTGTATCTATTCTTTCAGATCTGCTTCCTTAGCAAGGTATATGTGCTAACATAGCACTGTCTACCCCTCAATCTCCTTTGCCCTCTTTGTATTTAAGTAAGACTTTTAAAATTCCAGGATCCCTCTGAAGCAAGCAAAAATCACTGCTGCCCTTTCCACAAGGGCTGCCAAGTCCAAAGAACATGGAGTGTAATCGGGATTTTGCTACTTGCTATTAGGTGCCATGGGTCAGTTTGTTTGTTTTCCCTCCCTCCCTTCCTTTCTTCCTCTCTCTTTTCTTTCTCTCTTTATTTTCTTTCGGTTCTTTCTTTCCCTCCCTCCCTTTCTCCCTCCTTTCCCTTCCCTCCCTGCCTCCCTCCCTCCCGTCCTTTCTTCCTTCCTTTTTCTCTTTCTTTCTGTTTCTTTATCTCTCTTTCTCTTTCCTTCCTTTTCCTTTTTTCTTTTCATTTTCAACAACCTCGACCCCTAATTCTCAAGCGATCTTCTTGCCTCAGTCTCCAAAGTAGTTGGGACTACAGGCACACTTCTCCACACCTGGCTAATTCTTTTTTTAAAAAAAAATTTAGCAACGGGGTCTCACTATGTCGCTAAGGCTTATCCCAAACAACTAGGCTCAAGTGATCCTCCTCCCTCAGCCTTGTGCTGGGATTACAAGCATGAGTCACCACTCCCCACCTAAGCAAATGTCTTAATCCCTACGTGCCTCAGCTTTCCATCCCCAAAAGGGAAATCATAGCACTTACATGTTGGGCTTTCTATGAGGATTAAGGGAGACTGTTGATATCTGAATAATGAAACAAGTACAAGGTGTTCTAGATAACTCAGTAAAGTGACAGGAAGAAATTAAAGCGGCAAGAGTGGAGAGACTAGGAAGGACTGTAAGTGGATAGATTCCACAAACTGTAGGATCAGAGAGCATGAGTGAACACCTGCTGGGCAAAATAAACGACAGAGGAGAACAAAATACTGGGAAGTGGACCACTGTGAAAGAGTGGAGTGCCTGGAAGAGCTGAGAAAGGCAGCTGTAAACCATGCCTACACAGCAGTAGTCCAAATCAGAATTTGAAATTCAAAAATATGTTTTCAAAAAGTTGAAACAAATAGACTCCAAGCAACACAATGACTAAAGAGTTAGATAATGTTAGTGACATGGTAAATTAGGCAAATGCTCCTTCCACTGAAAAATAAGATAATTAAAAACTTCAATGAAATGGTATAATAAAAGGCATTTATGCCGCATTTACTGTGTGTCCAACTGTGCAAAGTTCATTGTACACATTTCATCTAATTCTCCTGACAATGCTACATATTTGGCGCTGCTCTTGCCCACATTTAAAAGATGAAGAAGCTGAAGCCCAGAGAGCTCCTCAAGGGCATGAAGTTAACTTCACCATCAGGACAAGAACTTGTTGTAATTCACTCCAGAGCCCACAGTCTACATCCCAATGGTGTATTTCTCCCACAAAGGACATGAGTCACAGTTGAAGCAGATGCAATATGTCATGATTTTTAGTTATTGGTGGAGGGTAATAAAAGATAAACCTTTGACCGGGATAGGAAGAACTTTTTTAAGTGGCAAAAGCAGCATAATAGTCAACAGAAAAATAATAAAATAAAATGAAGGCACAACTACGCAGCTTGACAGTGAGGGACTTTTATGTTGCCAAATAAGAAATATTTATTGGTTTTTATTTTGGATGTAAGTATAAGGACACCAGATAGAAAATACAAATGTGTTTACCAAGATATAGACGTCTTCAACCTTGGTGACTTAAAAGAAAAAGCACTGCTCCCAGAAGACTGGGGGAAGCTAGAGATGAGAAGGAGGGTTGAGGTACATACATTGATGACGAGTCATGAGATGCTATTTAAAGTTAAAGAAACAAGAAGGGAAGTTGAATTGTTCTATTTATGTAAAGACAAACACTATGCAAAAAAATGTGTCTTTTAAAAATTAAGTGGGGTTATAGAGTCATGAAAATTTGGTTAATCTTTTCATAGAAAAAATTGATAGATGTCAATCAAATTGATTAAATCAAGAAAAACCTGTATAATTGTATTAATTTAGATTTAGAATTGTAATTAGTAGACTTATTGAAGTAAACCAGGGTCAGAGAAAAAGCACAGACAGCAGTGAGGCCAAAGCACTCTTACTTTCCTGTATAAGCTTCACAGCATCCGTGGGTGTGTGTGTATAAGACAGTGAGTGTATGTGTATACCTACACTTACATACATAGACATGCATATGACCCACAGCTATATTTCTCCTTGTAACAGCAGCCAGAAATGAGAGTCCCTTAACCAAGCTGGATATTCCCTGCAGGGAAAAAACATTCCTAGGTGAAAATTGTAATCATCAAAGGCCATGGATCCTTCCTAGGAGCTGACATCAACATACTAGTGGATTAAAAGAATTAACAAGTGCCTTTACAATTCAAACTGGATGCTATTTCTCTGTGAGGCTCCCTTCTCTTCCCTCTCCCTTCCCCTCTCCCTACTGTCCCTCCCTCCTTCCTTATTTCCCTCCTCCCTCCCTTTCTGTTTCTCTCTCTCCCTTCTTTCGACTTCAGTGTATTCCTATACATCCTACCAGTGCTTCCATTTTAGCATCATGAGTATTTATAGTCCAAATGAGAAAAACAACCAGCTCCACTTTGCCAAAAGGAAGTCTCAAAGTCTAAGATGCTAGGAGCTACTACCCTTGACAAAATGAGGATTTAGCAGCCATCTTTCATAGTCGGGTGTAAAACTGATTCTTCCACTTCCTCCTTTGTAGTCTTAAGTGCAGACACCTCAACGTCTCAGTTTCCATGTCTGTAAAATGGAAATATTGATACCTCAAACTATTATTGAGAGATTAAACGTGTCAATACTAGCCACCACAGGACACTTATGTGGTGCTAGGCATAATGTCCTATGTGCAGTATCTTACTAAAGACATCGTAATAGCTTCACAAACACCTCAGTGTGATAGATATTACCATCCATTCTATGGAAGCATCTACAGAAGCTCATACAAGTTAAGGAAGTGTTCTAAGTAGTCAAATCTGAATTTGAACCCAAGCCTTTTTGAGTGATTCCTCCCACCATACTTTTTATGCTATTTCACTTTGCAGAGGGGACATCCAGGTGTAATGCCATGGTGCTGCCTTCCTCTGCTGAACCCAAGCTGAGTTCTGCCCCTTGGAAAGCGATTGAGTGACTATTCAGAATCTCATAGTTACGGCCTGTGGATACCGAAGTTAATTCAGAAAACACAATAAAACTCCATCAACAGTGCCCACCTGACTGAAGACAGAATTTAACCAGAAATTAGTGGCTTTGACACAAACCTCAGCTGTGGCAAACTATGAACTTGACTAGATTTTATTTCTCATTTCTACTGAAAGGAATTTTCCTAAGGCCATCATATTTTTCTCTCTAGCCAAACAACACAGAAGAAAAAAATCATATGGTAGGGAAATTATAGGCTTTTAATTTTCTCAAGAGATTCCTGAGTTATCCACAAATCCTCCCCGTTTCTCCACTCATCCACTCAGTCTTAAAATTTGCCCCTACATTGTTCTGAACCTTCCCAGGATCTATGCTGTTCTCTCACACATTCAGTTTGTTCAGTTCTCCAAACAAACTGCAACTACTATGTACCTCTCTCTCATTGAAGCCTCTGCAGTTCATTTGTTACTGAAGCACAAGTGAATTTTCTAAAAGGCAAATCTGACTATATCACTTCTCTGCTTCCAAATCCTTGAGAGGGCCAGTTGCTAATACCATCTAAAGCAAATTTCTTAGAATGGCAGAAGAGAACTCTGGGTTTTGTCCTCAACATATTTTTTCTTGCCTGCTTCACACCTCTAACCTTAACATACAACACATAAACAGTGGTCAACTATGTGTGGTTCCCAGGACATGTGAGGCGGTTTCACATCTTCATGACTTGGCACATACGGAATTATTCCATAGATCTGGCCACATGGGTTTTAAATAAGGGATTTATTGTGGTTCTTTAGTATAGGCAGAAATAATAATAAAAACTGATATAGCTATTCAAAAATCTAGAGTATGTTAAATTCATATCAAATCATATAAGTATCTCATCTGGAATTACAGCACTTACAGTACTTCACTGTAATTACTTGCTTGCATGTTTATTACTGCAAGGAGACAGAACTCTTTGGTGCAGAGGTAATATCTTAGGTATTTTTGTGCCCCTGACATCTGAGAGAGGGTGAAGCACAGACTAGATCTCACCAGTACATATCTTGGGCATGAATAAATATTTAGGAGTAGGAAATTATTTCCAACATATGGCCAAATCATTGATTTTCTGTGTGTGATGTATCAGATTATGTGGTAAGCATTGGGATATGACTGTGAACCAGAGAGCCATAATCTCAAATTTCATTGAGTTCACTTATAGGCTAAAACTCTCATGCAAGTACACACATCAAGAATCACTCTGTAGATGATAGTGTAAGTAAACTTACAGAAGCGGCAGATCAGAAGCAAATGCGTAACAGAACAAACTTTACCCTGTGTTACAGTATCTTCCTCTACCTATAAAGTAGTATAGGCACCATATAAACAAACTACATATCTGTTGCTCTCTAGAAGATCTGGAGTGGCTTTAAAAGTTTTATTCCTTAACTTGGGTAGTGGCCACAAGGATATTCACCTTGTGATAATTCATTATGCTATACATTAGGTCTGCTTTTTAAAAATATCTCTGATATTTACAATAAGATATTAAAAAATGAAAGGGAAAATGTTTGAAAAGCACACACACACAAAATCCCTAAACCACTGTTCATTACATTAACTATTTCAGAGAGGACTAATAGTTGAAAATAAATCAAAATATAAAAACAAACTTACAGAGGTGCCTCCAACCATTTTCATGTCTGGAGGCACACGATAATCTTTATGAGTACATGGAGATGAAAAGATAGTACTATATAGTCTGGAGTTCCAGTCACCCATGCTGCCCAGCTGCCCAAGGACAGAGGGCTAATTCCTTAAACCACCATTGATGACACAGCAGTTAAAGCTATTTCTTCATGAGACCAAAAGCCAGGCAAGAAATGAAGTCTGGGATTGCAGGCTAGGGGGAACGTTCACTAATTGTGTAACTTTTCTAACTTTTTTTTAATTTCCTGTTGGGGCAAGTGTAGAAATAATTTTCCCATTCAGAACTACAGGGCACACCCTTATGCTGAGCAATCAAAATTCAGGCTCATTTCCACTTCAAAATGTTTCTTTATTACTTGAATTTGCCCTGTCTGATTTTCTGAGTTTTGTATTTCTTATTATTCAAATAATTTTGAAGCAGATACAAGTAGAATTCTGGGATAGTTGCTAGTAAGGGACTAGAACTGAAAACAGAGCCTGTGGAAATAGAGGATAAAGAAGCATCAACAAATGGGGCTCATGAGTAAAAGGTTTCAGTGAAGATGGGGTTTAGAGACCGGATGAAGATTTTTGAGAAATAAAGAAAGAAGAATAGAGAGAAGACAGAGAGTGAAAGAAGGAGGGAGGAAGAGGGAGAGAGAGCAGGAGAGGGAAGAAAGAAAAGAAATAAAAGTTAGGGAAAGAATGCAAAGACTATTTCTCTACAGCTGTGGGGATGTTGCTAGTCCAGCTCTAGAAGATGGTACAGATTTGGGTTCAGATTCCAGCTTTTCCATTTGCTGCTTCTGTTACCTTGAAAAAATTACTCAATTCTCTTTAATCCTTGGTTTCTATCTGAAGATTGCATATAGCTATACTATTTTACTATATTTTGTTGATACTAAAAGTAATAGTAGCCAGGCATAGTGGCTCATGCCTATAATCTCAGCAGTTTCTGAGGTTGAGGTGGGTGGATCACTTGAGGCCAGGCGTTTGAGACCAGCCTGGCCAATGTGGTGAACCCTGTCTCTAATAAAAATACAAAACATTTTGTACTATAGGTGGCACACACCTGTAGTTTAGTTCTACATGTAGTCCCAGCTACTCAAGAGGCTGAGGCAGGAGAATCTCTTGAAGCCGGGAGCAGAGGGTGCAGTGGGCTGAGATCGCTCCACTGCACTATAGCCCAAGTGACTGAGCAAGAATCTGTTTCAAAAAAAAAAAAAGAAAAGAAAAAAGAAAAGAAAAGACATAAAATAAAAATAAGTAAAAGTAATGGCATAAGTACAAGGCTTAATCCATTACATTTAAGACATGTCTGCCTCTTTTACTTTATTTCCTCATTAAAAAAGTTGACAAGAACTTAACTTATAGCAATTGCTTAAAAAAAGGAAAGTTGTATAAATTATGAGATAAGTGAATGAATAAAAAAGATGAATGCATATATGCACAAATCCAAAAGTATAATCTTAATTGACTATTTCGTTCATTTAAAGAAGAGAGAAGACGATGGAAAAGCCCAATGTCTAGATGTCTTTCTTTTTGAGGCCTATTCAAAGGACAGGGAGAGCATGGACTAATACATCTCAGCTATAATTGAGTTTAGCCAGATGTACCAGCTGTCTTCTCTCATCTTCCTCTGGGGCTACAGATTTTATTCCATGATTGGAGTTTGATTGAGTTCGTTTCTTTCCTGTCATGGATAAGAAAGCTGGGGTTTTGAGAGGTGATGGAAGGCCTTTATGCTGCATTGCTCTGGGTCCCAAAAACACTCCGCTTCAAGTGTGGAGCATTTCCTACCACAGCAGTGGATGAAGCCAAATAGTGTCTTTTTCTAAAAGTGTTGGTATCTGTAGAATTATAGTTGGAAGAAACCATAGAAGTTGTCTAGAATTCCAAGCAAATATGTAATGTTGACTTCCTGTTAGAACCACCTGGGTAACTTTCTAGAAGATGCTTATACTTAGGTCATAGCTTCCCTCTTACCTCCAATAATTGAATTAAAATTTCTCAGGGTGTGGCTTAAGCAGAAGTATTCTAATAGGTTACTATGTGATTTTTTAAACTTTCTACATAAACTTCTTTAGCCACACACAAAAGTGAACTGAATAGTAGGATATCTCTTTACTTAACTTCAACAGTTATTTTATAAGTCCTGTTCATCTGTCATTACAATACTTAAAAAAAATGTTAGAGCATTTTAAACCAAATCTACAGAATTATATAAATGAACACATGAGTATTTCAGTATGTGTCACTAACTGAAAACAGATTCTTCTTCTTTTTTTTTTTTTGATTTTTCATTTATTTTTTTCTCTTCAGCTTTTAGGTTCAAGGGGTAGTTGAACAAGTTTGTTGCATGGGTAAATTGCATGTTGTAGGGGCTTGGTATACCGATAATTTAACCCAGTTAATGAGCATAATACCCGATAGTTAGTTTTTCAGTCCTGACCCTCCTCACACCTTCCACACTTAAGTAGGCCCTGGTGTCTCCTTTTCCATTCTTTGTGTCCAGGTGGACTCAATGCTTAGCTCCCATTTATAAGTGAGAACATGCAGTGTTTGGTTTTCTGTTTCTGCTTAATTTGCTTAGGATAATGGCCTTCAGCTTCATCCATGTTGTTGCAAAGGACATAATCTCATTCTTTTTTATGCCTGCATAGAATTTCATGGTGTATATCTTTTTTAAGGTATAGTTAGCATGCCATGTACAATTTTACAAAATTAACAGTAGTGATGAGGTGATTCTATCATGCAGCCAAGTTTGAGATACACAGCTTGCGCCAAGCCTTCCCATTTTATTGATGAAAGGAGTGAGACCCTGAGAAGTCAAGTTATATGATGTAGATGATACATCTAGAATTATTATTTAGGCTTCCCAACTCAGACTTCATTGCTAAAGAAATAGCAGCAATGGCAGAAACAGCACTTCTCAAATGAAAGTTAGCTTTTAGAATAACATATATTAAATATCCAGGTGTCCACTATGCCCCTTACAGGACATGACAAATGGAGAAACTTGGCAAATGTTGATCCCTTCTGCCCAAAAGTAGAAAGTCTCTTCAGCTCAGTCACTAACAACAACAACAAAAATTTCCAAGATGCCTATGAGCTTAAGACCAGTTATGAAAAGAAATCCTCTGTAGTGGCTGGGCACAGTGGCTCATGCCTGTAATCCCAACACTTTGAGTAGCCAAGGTGGGTGGATCACGAGGTCAAGTGATCAAGACCATCCTGGCCAACATGGTGAAAACATGTCTCTGCTTAAAAAAATAAAAAATAAAAAAGTTAACTGAGAATGGTGTCACGTGCCTGTAGTCCTATCTACTCGGGAGGCTGAGACAGGAAAATAACTTGAACCTGGGAGGCAGAGGTTGCAGTGAGCTGAGATTGTGCCACTGCACTCCAGCCTGGCGACAGAACAAGACTCCGTGTCAAAAAAAAAAAGAGGAAATCCTCTGTACCACTTTGTTGCCTGAGAACCAAAAAAAAAGTAGCTTTACTTATATGTAGCTATGATGCTCAGAAAGAAGCAATGATCTTGAAGTTGAGAGACTTTAAGCAAACACCTAGACCCTCTCAGCTTTTAGATTTTCATTGCAGAGTAAAGAGAGAAATTCTACCTTCCATGCAGTATAGTTTTTAGGACTCTAGAAAATATAAATAAATTGCTGGCACTTTTACTATGCAGTACTGTCTAAGCAATAACTATTATTGGTGATATTAGGATGATGATGATCATGATGATTGGATACTGTAGATGGAATACAGAAGACACAGTAGTCATTCCCTCTTTGGCCATTTTTCATGAAATTGAGGATGTTGAACATGCTTTTTCAAAGGAATTGGCAAACCCTTGCAAAGCACCAAACTGAGTGCTGTGAAATAACGTATCAGCCACATGAAGGCCATGGCACTATACCAGTACGATTAAATGGAAAGCAAAGGAGAGAGTCCTTGTACATGCTCAATTTAAATTGGCTTGATTTTCAGATACAGCATCAAATTTTCTTTTTTTTTTTCCCACAGAACAAGGATGAAGACTGTGGTATTAAATTTTGATTATGTCCCAAGGCTGTCATAGGACTCAAACTAAAAAAAAAATAAAAAGAAAGAAAATTGTTTTCTCTTTAAAACATAAACATTAAATAAATTCCAAAAAGTGAAACTGTTTCTTCTAGTTAATATGATCATATTAAGACACCAAACTTCTCAAGATTAAAAGAGAAAAGGTTAAATATACAGTTTTAAGAGGAGTTGAAAGTGAATTAATACCAAATCAGATACGCATTATCTCTAAAAGGCTGATACAGTTATTACAATGTTTCAATAGCACTGATGAACAAGACAGACTTTATTTAAAACAAAATATAATCTTAGTTTAAGAAGAGGCAATAGTAGATTACAGGACAGAATCAATTACCAATTTCTGTCAGATTCTTCATGACTTTTATTTGTCAGGCTTGTTAATTGAGCATTACTTTACATTCCTTATTCAGCAAGTCTTTTGAAAGTGAAACTTTTATTACATTTTCCAGGGAGCAGAATGAAATATAATATCTGAATGTTTAAACATACATAGATAAGTCAGCTTCACTAACTTTGAACCCTCCTTGCTCTCATAAATCCTGCCTACCGTTTATATGAATGGTCAGGTTAAAATATGCAAAGTTCCCAGAGATATTTTATAAATTCCTAGAATATGAAGCAACCTTGGATTATCCTAGGAGAATCAATCACCATGATCTCGGGGATTTTCTCATTCATAAATACCAATGAGCAGAATTGATTTGATTAATAAATTAATTAATGTAAGTAATATTACTAGGAGAAATAATTCACACAAAGGAAATTTGACATTTGCTAAAAATGTACAGGTAAAGTTTAGACTTACCAAAACTGACCCAGGACAACTACATGGCAGCAATAATGTCCACAGAGAAAACTCACAATGTTGGATGACAGCATTGATAAGATTGATAAGGGTGAGAAAACAGAATAAATCAACTTATTTATTCCATTGGAAATAATGTAAACAATGCTGAGGTATATTATAAATTAATTCCTGAGGTATGATGATTGGGTTAACTCCACATAATAGGAACACAGATAAATTCCCCACATACTCAGAAAGAATCATAACACTTCCAACATTAAGTATATAAATGAGTATCTATACATAAGAAGCCCATCCTAAAGTTTGTAATATCTATATCAGAAGTCTCAAATGAGCAGATTTTCTGCAAAATCTGATTTTAAATATTGTGTGGTCAGCACAGTGTTTACAAAAAATTAAAATCCAAAACCATGAGTCATCATTTAAAAATTATGTTTTCACAGAAAGGAGTGGGCTTGTAACCTTTTGAAACACCTGTTCTGGAATGTCTGAGCTTCTATTTCCACAGGTAAAAACTGGATAGTGTAGAGCACTCTCTGAGCCCTTTAGGTAGAACATGTACCTGATAGAAATCACTCAATGTGGAACCCACATGGCCACCATCAGTATTTGTATTTAAAACCCCTCCTGAAAGCCCTTGAGATGCCAGAATTCCAAGAGGCATGCTGGGCCATTCCAAGAAACCTCTTCCTTTTCCAAGAAATTGGCTGGGTGAACATAGGCAAGACATGTACATGTTCAGATCTCCAGTTTCCTGGTCTGCAGCAACTTAACTCATGGTACTGTCAAGAATATTAAAAAATATATTGTTTGAAAATATCAAGTACAGTTTTTGGCTCACAGTAGTTGCTTAGGAAAAGATAGCCATGATAATTACCATTAACTGAAAACCTGTATTTAGTAATAGTTCTCTTATGTACAAAAGGAAAAAGAAGGAGAAACAAAATACATCTTACTTGTGGATAGTGGAATGATATTGCTGTGCTGTGTGTGACACATCTGTAAGGCAGATGTTAGAGATTGCTATGAAATATTACCACCTGGTCCATCAAGGTTCCATTCTCAGGCATGGTGGCTGGAGAGGATCACTATGGAGGGGTACTTGACCATGGGGTAGGTAGCAGAAGTAAACTTCACTGTCTCTTCTTGTGCCCATTTAAACTATCAAAGTCTCAAGAAAGATTTCTCATTATGAAAGCTGAGGTACCTCAGGGGTTATTAAATACCATATCACATTTCATATCCCTTTTCTAGTTAGTAAGGTGCCTTAGTGTATATTTTCTCAATCACATACAGTATATGAGAATTTAACGTACTAAAAAGAAATGTTTAGTACTATATTATCTAATAATGGTAATATGGTAAACATAGTCCTTGCACTCACTATCATTTATTAGTTGGAACTTCATGACAAAATTTTATTCTGAGAAAGAATCGAAACTATAAAAGATAGGTAGAATTCATAAAACAAAGCTGTAAGTAAAATTTAAGAGTTGTTATTTGTAAATTTTATTGTGATGGCAGAACTTTGGAGTTCTGATTTATAACATGAATCATTTATATCACAAGTGTAAAATAAGAT
The DNA here is from genome assembly GCF_001604975.1 of Cebus imitator. NCBI lineage: Eukaryota > Metazoa > Chordata > Mammalia > Primates > Cebidae > Cebus > Cebus imitator. Next base: position 462,824 of record NW_016107893.1, on the reverse strand, counting down.
TGAGAAAATCAAATTCCTTTATTTCAGATTTATTGCATGATTTGTAAACCTGTCCCTCTGTTTATATATTTTTTCCTGGGCCATGTACATAAATTTTGAATGTTTCAGGATTTTCATGTATGTTTTATAATCAATCACATACTTTCAAAAACTGTGACTAACTGTGATCCCTGAAGAATGAGTATAAATCCTAACCTAGTTCTTCCATTTAACAGGAAAATATTTATATGTGGTAAGTACATTCTCTAGTCTGGGTTGATTCAAGTATAACTTTATAAATAAGAAAAACAATAACATTTCTTTAACCTGCATTCAGCTTCTGAGTTTGAATACTGTTGGGGGTATAGCAAGCCCATCCAAAAGGAGACATCTCTTTAGAAAGCCTGAATCTCCTTGGCTAATAATACTTTATTTCTCTAAGAGGCTACAATAAAAATAATAATAATAATTGCCTTGATGTTTGCAACTATTTTATAGAACAGGTGTAACCAAAAGTGCACTACACAGGAAATTGTCCTGAGAACTATGTTTGACTAGTTCTACCACATTTTAACTGTGCAGTTCTCTGAGTGTCACTGCCTTCTGGATATCTTCATTTGTAAATTAAGAAGGCTAGCCTCTGAGGACACTTCCGGGATGAATCATGCATGAATCAGTGATTCTGCCGTCTATACCAGATTCTTACAATGACTCGGTCTTTCTAGAGTTGTTTCAGGTGACCAATATTATTGACCTTCTTCAATAAGAGAGATTATGCATTTTACTTGCTTTGTAATCTATTTTGGCAAAGCCACACATTCTGCATGAAGTAATTAGCCATTTACTGGCGTATATTCACCCAGCTAGCCATCCATCCATCCAGCTATTCATCCATTCTTCCATTTATCCATGACCCAATTAATTTCTTTATCCACTCATTCAAAAGATTAACTGAACAGACACCACTTACAAAGTTGTTAGTGAGGCTTTCTTGGAGGCATTGCGTAAGATATAAACTTCTTAGAGGAAATCTCTTTCTTGTTCTTATAGAACATGCGGGAAGCTTTGCAGTTGCCTAGAAGATGGTTTGGAGCCAGATACCATCTGGGTTCAAAATCCAACTCCACTCCAGTCCTATCATGGTCAGATGGTGTTGATGACTCTGATTTTACCTCTACCTAAATCCTCCTCATAAAGGGGTCCCCTCTCCATCCAGACCTCTCCCTGTGTAGCGCAAGTCACTAGTCTCCTATTTCTTGCAATCTTATTACAGTTTCTTCCTGGCTGCACTTGACACCAACAACCGGTTTTTCTTTTTGGCACAGAGGATTCTTTATGTTGGCTCTCTCTCATATGGCCTTGTATTTTGAAATATTATATTAAACTTGTATTTATCAATGAATGGAAGGGAATGAAATTTACAGACAATTTTTCATGTCATTTTTCTAGGCACTTTAAATAGATTATCTCACTGTATCTTGACAATAATCTTTCAGAGCAGGTATCATTGTCCCCATTTTATTGATACAGAAACATTAGATGAGGATACAGTCTGAGATACTAACTTATTTCTATTTCTGGCTCCAAAATCTAGCCTTGGTCTAAAATACTTCATTTCATAGTCTTTAGTAAAGCTACAAAGAACTGCTGATTTATAATCCTAGTATAGATATGACAACCAATATTTTCTAATGTAAAACATTTCCAGAATTTTCTTATTTTACAGACATGGATAATTTACTCTAGACTTTTTGAAATAGTGACAGTGGCTTAGAGATCTTCAATTATTGCCTTTTTTTCCCAATTATAAAACTAGAGACCTAGGAATTGAAGATTGTGAACCATCCTATATGCCGCCCAGGATTTTCTTTGAAAATTATAAAAGAATTTTATAATTTTATTTTTAAAGTTATAAAAAGGCTTAAACCAATATATAACTCAATGGTTTTATTTTGCCGAAGCAAACTACCAGCAACAACACACATATATGCTTTGTATCTGCAATTAACTCAGTAAGTGCTCACAGATATCCTCTTTGGTCAGTGCTATTTCCCTTGTTTAAGTGAACTTCCCAGGTCACACAGCTAGTAAATTTTACAGCTGGTATAGTAGAACAGATTTGTTCCTCCAACAGATTCTGACTTTAAGGGCCAGTATGTTTTGAGGTTCCTTGACCTTTTTCTTCTCACTGTTCTCCAACCTGAGTCAGTCACCTCTCAGTAACGGGTCACACAAAAACCCATTCTCAACTCTCTCCTTGTTCATTTATTTATCCCACTTAGAATGTTTTCCTGATAACAACAAACCACTAAAATTTTTCTGCGAAACTTACCGTAGGGAGTAATTTATAGGCATTATCATATCTAATGCTTGCTACAGTTCTGTCAAGTATCATTATCTCCATATGTCAGACAAGAAGATTGAGGAAATGGAGAGAGGTTAAATTTATTGCCCAGGGTAAAAAGTATAGAACTAGGGTTGGTCTGAATCCAGCAGCCATTATTGTAAATACCATCATATTGTCTTAACAAGAGAAAGCCCAAATCCAAATTTTAAAATGGGGTATAATAGAAATATGTGGTTTTGGTGTTAGCATACATTTTCAGTGAAAGTACTATGTCTCCTATTGGAGCAAAAATAGTCGTTGTGGGTTTTTTTCTTCTTTTTTTTTTTTTTTTTTTTTCTATAAATAAATCTTAGACATTGCAATGGTTTGTGCTTCCAATAGACCCCAAACACAAACACATTAAGGAATATAGAGGATAGCTGCAGTATGACAATGTCATGTCAGGAATGGAGAGGTGATTAGGAAAAACAATGGCTAAAACAACTACGGGAAGAAACGTGATAATTAAAAAAAATTTAAAAAGCCAAGGACCTTGCACTCAAATCTCCAGACAGATTCTGTTGGTGACTATGGAAATATGCTCCAGGTAGGTTACATATCTTAATTTCTGCACAGGAAAATATATAGAAGAAGGGGTGAATTGCAGGTCCCTGGGCTACTTTCATCACATGTTATTTGAGTCACATTTTTAGCAAGAAGAGAGATCAAGGTTGAATGTGGTAAGATGCCTGGATCTAGGTACTGTGATTTCCTTTTAAGATGGAAAGGGTATTCGAGTATCCAGATGAAACTACTAACACATTCAATAAGCTGTGATAAAACTTCTTCTATAGCGTGACAGCACTATATATACTATGCTGTCACACTATAGTAGAAGTCGCTGTCCGACAGGTTAGAAACACAAAGACGAAAAGGATATAGTCTCTGTTGTTGAGAAGCTCACAGTCTAGTTGACTACTTCTAAAATGCCAGCAATGGAACTTCCTAATGGGGCTTTCAAATGTACCATTGCCCGAAAAGCTGTTTTCACACCTAATAACCTAACCTAACATAAGCTACTCTGCTTTAACTCCTTTTCATCATTAAGGATTGCATTTCAAAACTGTCTCCATAGGAAACCACTGCCTGACTGCCTGCAACCAAATCTAAGGTAAATGCCCATGCAAGTCTTCATGTAACCCGTATCACATTTGTATTTATTTGTTGATTTATTTGATGGTCTATAGGCTGTGAGGGAAGAATCTACTTTTATTTACCTTGGAATTTATACAGTGACTGGTTTATAGTAAGAATTAAATAATACCTTGGTGTTTATGCCATTGAATGGTTGACAGCAATTCGGAATCAATTTAATGAGAACTTTTTGAACGCTATTCATGCATCAGGCACTGTGTTAGGCACTTAAGATATAAAAGACTGCTGTTTGGCTTTCAGAGACTTTACGGGTTAGGAAAAAAAAAAAGAACTAGATTTTAAAAAAAAGATAATCTCTTCCTCAGAAAGCAGACTATTTGAGTAATAATTCAAATTTACAAAGTGTTTTTGCAATTAATATCGCATATACAGTATAATCCATTATTTCCATTTTACAAATGGACAATTCTAGGCTGAGTGAGGTTTTGTGTGCTGCCATGATTACATGGGTCAAGAAAGAATGCTGGGTCTCAGCCTAACTCTTTGAGCCCCATGATTCTTCTAAGAAGTATTTTGACTCAAAGCCAAAAAGTGAAGGCTCCTGTGCAGGTAAGAGTGTTTCTGAACCTGAAAAGAAAGTGTATCTATCACTGGATTTGTGGAGTTCTCCTGCATGAAAGACACTCATTTTGAATGTTTCCTAGAGTGTCAACAGGTAGTATATAATTGATCAAGCATTTTGGGAGCGAAGTGACTAAATACCATCCCAAAGGAAGGCTTAGCATCAGAGAATTATCGTTCTTTGGCTTCCCGTGACAAGGGGTATAAATCAGCAGGTGGATGCGCCTGTCTTGCCTGGGGAAATTGCAGCTTTATAAATAAAAACACTAATCCGTGCCACTGCTGACTAGCCTCTGCTGCCAGCTCACAATTTCAGTCTCTCACCAGTCTGCTCTGGGGAACTTTCCCATTGCTAGCGTTGAATATTTTGTATTGTTTTAAATACAATTTTGTTAAATAGTAACCAAGAAAAATACAAACTCATTTAGAACATTTGGAAAATGTAGGAAAATATTTTTAAAATAAAAATTATTTTTGGGGAGGCCGAGGCAGGTGGATCACGAGGTCAAGAGATGGAGACCATCCTGGCCAACATGCTGAAACCCTGTCTCTACTAAAAGTACAAAAATGAGCTGGGCATGGTGGTGCATGCCTGTAATCCCAGCTACTCAGACGGCTGAGCCAGGGTAATTGCTTGAACCCAGGAGGCAGAGGTGGTAGTGAGCCAAGATGGTGCCACTGTACTCTAGCCTGGGTGACAGACTGAGACTCTGTCTCAAAAAATAAATAAATAAATAAATAAAAATTATTCATAATCTCACTATCCAGAGAGAAGATCCATTGATATTTTGGAATACTTCTTCAAGTCTATTTCTTCTAAAATAACCAGGTTTTTTTTTTCCATAAATGAGTTAATTAAATATATGTTTGCTTCTTTTTCACTTGACAATAGATTATATCATTTTCATTTGCTATCATAAAATCTTTATATATATAAATGCATTGGCTTTAGATTTCATCACCTGGAAAATCACTGTTTAACCCATTCTCTATTTGGAGGATTTGGTGATATTTTGTTCTAATTTTTTACTCTTTAACACAGTGGTGAGTGTTTCAGTGGCCAGAGCTCCTTTCTTCTTGTTCTGGATTTATTTCCTATATTCCCTCAACAAATAAAAATGGGCCATCTATTATACGCAAGAATATTTTAGGGGTTGGAGATACAATGAAAAGCAAAATGGCCGTCTTCCTGTTCACCTGGAGCTTACATTCTGTGTTAGACACTAACCAGTGAACAGTCTGGGGTGAAAACGTCAAATTAGAAACACAGAGGAGGAGTACAAAGAAGGGCAGAGAACCCAGATGTGAAGTTAACGATAAGGCTTCCTGGAGCTGGTGATTTTAAAGGATTAAAAAATGGGGGTAAAAAAGAAAAGGAAAAACTAGTTGATATAGTTATAATGGCGTGTGTATAGTTCCTTTGGGGATCTGAAAGATATTTATTATTTTGAGATACTCAAAATGAGAAATGAGACTGATGAGGTTGAAGATTAACAAGTCAAAAGATCATAAAGGCCAAGTTTAAGATTTCATTTGAGATACTGACTTTCACCCAAAGGGTAATATAGAACTATTAAGGCATTTTATGTAGGAAAGAGATACAGTAAGATTTCTGTAAAGTAAGATTCCTAGAGACTGAAATACTAGGATATAGAAGATGCCTTTTAGGGTCCTGAAATATATTGCAAAACCGTTTTCCATAAGGGTTACCATAATGCTTGCCTTCCATTGCCCTCATGCGAGAGAGGCTATTTGTTATTGGGTGTAACAATGTCTTCCATTTATTGAAACATATTTGTGTTCTAGGTACCATACTAGGTAGTACTTTACATTCATTTGCTTACTGAGGCCTTACATCAGTCCATTGGGGTTGAAAATATTGCTTCCATTTAACAACATTTCTTGAAAGTTACAAAGAAAAAATTTTTCCATAGTTATGGAAGAAGTAAATAGCTGGACTTAGGGTCAAATCTAAGCATACTTGAGTCTTAGAGTCCATTCTCCCTCTTAATAAGCTTCAACACCTTTCAACTCATTACTGATATACATAATTCCCATAGAATATAATGCCAACACTCATTATCTTGCCTAGGTTTTATTTCTATAAAAATTTTAGAAATTTTTTTTTAATTTTATAAATTTTATAAAATTATATAGACTTTTATAAAAGTCTATAAAAATTTTATAGACTTTTCTAGAATTTGATTTCTCTTAGGAAAACCATTTCTGAAAGAAACAAGAGCAGCAAGGTTTAGGTGATGGGAGACAGGCTTAGTTATAGGCAGGTGGCTTGTTTACACGGTACCCTTTATCTTCCCTGTTACCACGACAGAACAGCCATTAATCTGTTTCCCTCAGATTAATGTTAGCAATGGATCAGATGCAGTTGTCCTGCAGGGCTCCTGACCTCAGGATGTAATAAAAGTAAATAAGTTTAGAAGGAGGCTTGCTTCTCAATGATATCAGGCTGGAACCAGAGAGAGCCCTTTGTCTCTCTAGGCCTTACTCTGGCTACATTCATGACTGTGTGAATTATTCCATGTTTGTAGACTCCCCACAGCACTATATGGAGCTTCCCATCATTGCAAACTGTCAGTGAAGAGAAAGGGCAGGGCAGTCTTATAGAATGAACCCAACTGCAGCTCCAGTATTTGCAATCCATTCCCTTCTCCTCAGTTTTATTGTAATTATATTCATTGAACACAGTCCACCGAGGATTTGAAAATAAATTTCATATTGAAATTTGAAAACTCTTGCAAAATGTACAGAAATATTACCGAGGACAGATATTGGAAAGGAGCAATGATGCAGATCCACTGACTGAGGCAAAATGGTTTGCTCTCTTACTGGCTATGGTAACTTAGTCTCTTCAACTGTCAGTTTCCTTCTTTTTCCAGTGATGACAATAATGATACCTATTGTGACTGTGAAGAGTAAATGCCATAATTTATCAGGTATATCTAACCCTGTATCTGAGACATGAAAAGGAAGCACTCCTTAAAAATAGATTATCAAAAATATTAAATAACATTATTTAAATATATCATATATGGTTTGCTGCTATTTACCATTTTTAAATTATGCATTCAGTTACTTAAAATATAGTTTTTGGCTGGTACAGTGACTCACACCTGTAATCTGAGCACTTTGGGAGGACAAGGTGGATGGATCATGAGGGCAGGAGTTCAAGACCAGCCTAGCCAATATGGTGAAACCCCGTCCCTACTAAAAATACAAAAATTAGTCAGACGTGGTGGTACACACCTGTAGTCCCAGCAATTTGGGAGGCTGAGGCAAAAGAACTGCTAGAAACTGGGAGGTAGAGGTTGTAGTGAGCTGAGATGATGCCACTGTACTCCAGCCTAGGTGACAGAGTGAGACTCCATCTCAAAAAAAAAAAAATTTATATATATATATATATATGTATGTATATACGTATGTATGTATAGTTTTAAATTTTACTTTATGGAATCGAGAAAACCATCCTGATGAAATGGTGTCATAAAAACCACTATATTTTCTAGCATCAAAAGCCCTGAATTTGGGTCCCAGGTTTATCACTGGTTCCTTATAAAAGTCATGTACCCTCTTATGCCTCCGTTCTGTCATCTAATGTTGGGTATCTAAGGATCTGCCATATGCTTCATCGTGTTATTATGATAATTACTTGCCACTTTCCAAATAGATTATTTTGTGATGTATTCAGTCTCAGGCGTTTTCTGAATAGAAGTCCAAGGTGGCTTGAGAGAAGAAACATGGCTATATCTTTAACTCTAAAAAAAAAAGAGAGTAAAAGCTCAGACAACAGGACAATTCTCCCTGGCCCAAAGAAGAAGGCAAGTCCTTCAGGCTGGCAATTCAGGGTCAGGCCCTGGGGTTGATTTCTTTTCCTATTGAAGCACGTTGACAATAGCCACAGATGGAGTTCATGGACCAAAAGGCAGCTCACAGAAGCATGGAGGTGACCATGTCTGTTCAGAGTGTGGTTGGCTGTGAGGAACCGGGCTTCCTCCTGAGATGATGGCTCAGGACAGCCACCACAGCTGCAGACTTCACAGAACATTAGCTTCGGAAGTCACTTTTTAGGTCACACACAAAACCCATCTCTATTATGGTCACACAGCACAGCCTGGCTCCCAAGTTCCCAATTTTAGGCTCAGAAGAGCACCTGCCACCATGCCCTCTTAGGCAGCAGCTCTGCAGCCCTACAGGTGAGACCTGCTAGGACCGGTATAACTTTGGCCACCTGCATGGCATAAATGTCCCCTTTGCTTGACCTCGATTCTTAATTAACCCCTTTCCTCTCATTTTGACCTTCACCCTCAGGTTTGGTAATTCCTGCTGTTTAGGAACCTGCATATATTCTTCTTTTGTCTTTGGTCCACACTAACTTTCTTGAGTTTTCAGAGCTCTTATTCCTGTATCAGTGCTGAAAACTAGAATGTATCATCTCCTATGTGTTACATAGGACACAACACACAAGAGGCATCTGGAGCCCCAAAAAGTTAAAGAAAATATCTTATGAATGCTTTGGGCATAAAATACATAGGCGATATTTTCCTGTTAAAATAATTGGAGAGAACGCATTTATTTATGTCAGGGCTCTTTTAAAGAGAAGTTTCCTTGGAATGTGTATTATCACATATATTCTCCTTAGAGAGCTGGGGTTGAAGAATGAATTTAACTTACAAAGTGATGGCAAACGGTACTCAGCTGCCTTATACATCCTTGAATACAGTACTATAGTTGATGACAACATCTACTATTACACAATGAAAAGAGGGCCAAGATTTTTTTACCATTATGGCAGAGATCAGTGAACTATGATTTATGAACCAAATTTTGATTGCCACCTATTTTTGTGAATAAAGTTTTGCTAGAACATGACCACAATCATTTGTTTTCATATTGTCTGTGGTGATTTTGCATTGCACTGACAGAGTTGAGTAACTGTCACAGAAAGCATATGTCTTGGAAAGCCAAACTAGCCTTTGACAATTTTGCTGAATCCTGCCTTATGGCAAAGAGAACATATAGGATCCAAACTATGGCAATGGGTCCAACTGTGACCTGTTAAAATGACTTTTTTTCTGTTAACTATCTGAGACATAAAGGAGTTCATTGTGTTTATTAAAAACAAAGTGAGACATTTTTTGTTCTAGATAATTGACTTACTACAATTCTTCTGATTTAAACATTTCCCAAGACATGAAATACAATTAAACAAACAAACCCCAACTTGGAAACAGAACTGAATCCTTGATTATTGAGAGAATGTTTCAAGGTCATCATGATAAGGTAGATTCTCATCATCCTGCTCACTCTCGGAAGGAACTAGCAGTATGATGCAGATGAACAGTGCAGAAGGAACTTGGTGACACCAAAATGACCTTTGAACGTGGTTTGTCTAGCGTTCAGAATTGTGGCCCTGCAAATATTTCTCTCAGTAGAGTTTCACTATGTTATTGTTTCTCCCTCTTTTTCATGTGACACAGTTCTTGAAAAAGAGGGACCATATTTTGTTTTGGTTTTATTCTCAGTTGCCTCAACACCTAGCACAATGTCTGACACTTAGTAGATCCTCAGTTAATGTGTTCATTGGACGGAACTGAATAAGTAGTCTTTTCGAAATATATAAGACACTACTCATTGGCCATCATTACAGGCATTCTGAATCACTTATCTCTTGCCAGCTCACACTTTGGAGGCTTAAAAATCTCACTGCTGCTTTATCAACACCTCCTGCAGCTAGAGAGGGCCAGATGATAGTTTGGTTAATGATACATAAGCATTTATTTATTATGGAGTTTCTGGAAGTCTGCTTTTTATCTGATAACAGGGACAGACACAAATGGGAGTGTCTCCATCTTTTTCTTGCCTAAAACATGGAAGTGATGCTTGTTGCTAGGAAAGCTAATTTGTGAATAAAAGACAATTCGCTAATATATTGTGAACAGTGGAATAGAAGGTAAACAGAGTTTGGGTGTTTATAAGGAGGCTGGCCCTGCGCTAACCCCAGACTGTTTAGATCCAGATTTCTTGTTTCATTAGAAATATAAATCCCTATTTGTCCAAGCCTTTGTTAGTTTTAAGGTTTTCCTAGTTAATGACAATTAGCTTTGTCATCAGCCAACCCAAGATTTGTTGGGTTGTTACCTCTGGCTAAAAATATACCTAATTGTCTCAAAAATATTTGTGGCAAGATCATCAACCTGGAGATCAATTAAAATTACAATTCTCACAAACTAGTCCTATAAAAGAAATCTTGGGGCCTGGCACAGTGGCTCAGGACTGTAATCCCAGCACTTTGGGAAGCAGAGTTGGTGGATCACCTAAGGTTAGGAGTTTCAGACCAGCCTGGCTAACATAGTGAAACCCGGTCTGTACTAAAAATACAAAAATTAGCTGAGCATGGTGGCAAGAACCTGTAATCCCAGGTACTCGGGAGGCTGAGACAGGAGAATCATTTGAACCTGGGAGGCGGAGGTTGCAGTGAGCTGAGATCGCACCATTGTGCTCTAGCCTGAGTGACAAGAGTAAAACTTTGCCTCAAAAAAAAAAAAAAAAAACAAACGAAAAAGAAATCTTGGGTTGGCTGTTGACAAAGCTAATTGTCATTAACTAGGAAAACCTTATTCTAGGAGGGCGTCTTTGCAGGAAGATAGTGGAGAAGAGAAATTAAATTGTTAATCATTCTCTTTATTCCAGGGAGTCTACTTAGTCTTTTGTTTTGGTAATGTTATTAAATCCACAGAATGAGACTTTTAGGTGCTATCATTAACTCATAGATAATAAGATGTGTTAAGAGACTCCGTCTCAAAAAAAAAAGACAAAAAAAGAGATGTGAAGAACTTTGTTTAAAAGGCATAAATCTAGGAAGCAACAAAGGTGCGATTCAAAGCAAGTTCTTTATAACTCTAAAATCCATATTGATTCTGAAATAGTATACTACTTTTTAAATAAATAAACTTTGGCTCATTTCTAGACTGCCCATGAACGATTAGAGAGGCAAACTCAAATAAAACATTCCCTGGGAAAAAAAACTAAATCCCCTTTCCAGAAATCAGATCTGGGCTTTTCAACCCAGGGCACTCAAACTTCCACCTCTCCGATTTGACTGTTACTATCAAATAAAGCCATCTTCAGTGTTTTTTTCTAATAGGAATCTCAAAACCCAGTGATTCACCAAGACTTGATATACAATATAGAACAGAATAGAATACAGGAGCTAGAAAACTTTCTTTGTCATATACAAAGAGAGTGAAACCATAAGTTGTGCCACCTTCTCATTCAGCAATGATGCTGCTGTGTACTCAATTGTGTCCCACTTAATTCATATGCTGAAGCCATAACTTCTGTTGTGATGGTAATTTGGAGACAAGGCCTTTGGGTGGTAATTAGGTTTAGTTGAGTTATAAGGGTAGGAACCCATGATGGGATTAGTGCCATTATAAAAAGAGACACCAGAGAGCTTACTCTCTTATTCTTTCCTCAGCAAATGAAGACAGAGAGAGAACAGGGCCCTCTATAAGACAGGATGAAAGCCCTCACTAGGGTCGAATGGTGCTGGCATACTGATCTGGTACCTCTAGCCTCCAGTACTATGAGCAAATAAATTGTTGTTTAAGCCAGGTAGTCTATGGTATTTTCTTATGGCAGCTTGAAATGATTCAGAAAGATTTCCTGCAGGACTAACAAGTATATCATTTCTACTTCTCTTCTTTAGTATACAGAACAGAGGAAGAGAACTCAGGATTACAAAATTTGTTTCTAACTCCGCTACACCCACTTTTGGAAGACCTGTTTTGAATCCATGTTTCAAAAAATGATTTAGAAAAAGAAATCAAAACGAACAAAGCCCTGAGGAAATATTGACAAGTACAAATCTTTCCCCAGAAGCAATACACATTTTCCTGGTGCCTGATTATTGTCATCTTTATCTCCTCACTTGGGCTTGTCAGCAAGTGGTGAACCAGGATTTATCTTGTTGAGGCTCAAAGCTTTAGTGATGTCATTCACCAGCAGCTCTGAGTTCCCCGCAGCTAAGAGGGTGGAAAGTACTTTTAATTGTAAAATATATTATGTTTAACTTCCACTAAAAAAAGAATGGTGAAAAGAATTTTTTAAAGGTGTTTTTATTTTGTAAATCAAAATCAAGTATTTATTCTGGAAAGATGGGTATTTTTCCCATGTTTGTTCTATTCCCTTTAAGCTTTTAAAGGCGCAAACAAAAAATAGCTTAACTGTAATTAAGAAACGATGATGAAACATTTTTAAGCCTTAAAAAGAATAATATTGGATATCCACAATTGCTAGCAATATTTGGAGTTAAGGGATAATAACTAAAACTCAACTGAACTTTCTTTACAGTGGTAAGGATTTCTAAGAGTGAGATTCTAGGCCCTAGCATACTACCTGGGTTAGATAGACACCACTGTTACCTATATTTTACAAATAGAAAAATTGAAGCCAAAGAAATTTGTGTTACTTGGGCCTGGTCATATTACTAGCACCTGATGTCTTCAGGTTACAACCAAGGACTTTGGGCTCCAGTTCTGATGTTTCTTTCACTTTACTACATTGTCTAGTTATAGTGTCTTTGCTGGTGGTGGTAAATAAGATATGAGAATGATAATGACAGGGATATTTTGAGTACTTACACAACGGACAGGGTCTCTATTAGACTCTAGGGGTAAAATTAAGAAATGAAGACAGTTTTGTCCAAGCAGATCCAAGTACATATGTAGTAAAAATGAAAGAGCATGACTATACTTCAGTCCAATATTATTTTTGAACATCTAATCTGGCAAAGCTGATTTGCTCTTGGAGAAGCTTATATAGAATGGAAACATGTCAGGATCAGGGAGAGTTCTAAGAGCTATCTTTCTCCAATACTCATCCTATACCTGCATGTCCTTCACCAAGTGTTCAACCTAGCTTCCACCTGAAAATGTTAGGTGCAAATAACTCCCTCTTTGTTCAAGAACCTGGTTTAATCTTTGGCAAACTCTGCCTGAAATAATTTTTTATTAGTGTGTGTTCCACTGTCATATTGTCTAGAATGAAATACTGGCTCCATCAAATTACTTATTGTATTGCTTGGGGCAAAATCACTTGACCTGTCTATTCTTCAGTTTACTCATGGGCAAAATAGAGATAATAATATATTTCATTTATAGTGTTGTTTTGTGGATTAAATTGTTAAACACATGAATAACATTTGGAACACTGTGCATTATTAAGTATACATAATGGCACGTGCACACACATACATATATAATCTTTACTGTAATAAAATAATGAAATGTGTCTATTGGTTATAGTAATAATCATTATAATGCTTCTAGTAGTAATTGAAGATTTTTTTCACTACAGATACAAGTCTGGTTTTTGTCAGTTCTACTTTACTGTACCTACATAGAGCAAGGATAATAATTCTTTCATTTGACAGGTTTTTTTTTTCAATATTTGATCCTAGAACATAAGCTATCTTTTATTGGAGGTCAGTGTTTTCCTCTCTCAATCACTTTTCTAACATCACAACCTAAGTTAGTTTAATACTGAATTAAGAACCAAATCCTGACTTTCAGCTCCAGATTTCTCCCCATGAAACTCATCTCTTGAAATTTAAAAACTGTACCTTCCTCAATTCTATTGAAAACATTAAATCAAATTTCTTTCTAGGTAATGTTTTTAATACACCTCAAAACTGTAATTAAAATGAACCTATTTTGCAGCATTATAAACTCAAATTTTGTACTTTCTTCATATATGAGACCTTTCATTTCAACCTAAGAATATTAATTTTCTAGTGGCCCAAAGAAAGAGAAAAATTCTTTATAATTAAAGATTATATGCAAAACTTTTCTATAATTTGAATGACTAACATACTAAATATAATATTAATGCCATATTAGCACATGAGTATACATTGAAGATCTTTTTCATTTGTGAACATGGCAAGTTAATGACAACTGCTGTCACACAATCTGAGAACAACCGGAACATCCTTCTCAAAGGCATAAATAAACACAGCACTGGTCCTGATTAAAGAATCCAGGACCCTTTAGAGATGCATCATGCCTTCCAAGAGCAGTACATGAGACACTACATGTACAAGATTCATATTACATGTTGACCTCCATTGAGCACAGTCTTAGATATATTGTTCACTGCCATTTTCCTGGGAGCTAGAGCAGTAGTTGGCACATGATAGGTGGGTCAATAAATATAGAGTTAATGTATTAAGAAATGAATAGCAGTTCCTTTCTCCTCTGACAGATTTCTCTCTCTCTCTCTCTTTTTTTTTTTTTTTTTTTTTTTTTTAGGTGGTGTATCTTTCAGCCTCAACATGTCAAATGATTTTATCTACCACTGGGACCCTTTATAAAAACATGCTGTCAAAATTTTCATTTACAATAAAGTAGAAAAATAGGATAAAAGTTTAATTTATCACTCATGCATTTGATGATCCAAAAATCATTGCTGATCATTAAACACCAAGAATCCAAAGAGGGATGAGAACATGTATTATTCTACCATTCCTTATTTCTCTACATATATTTCCTCTTCTTTCATTTGTACAATCTGGTCTAGTCAAAACTTGTTTCAGCTTCTAGAATATAAGTTATGCTCTTTCTCATCTTTCTCGTCTTCAGGCCTTTGGACACCATTAGACACCTCTTCTCCTTTTCATCTGTTCTCTACCTTTCAATGGACGTCTCTGATATCTCGGAAACAGGTTAGGTGCTTCTCCCTGCACATTTAAGTACTTACTGCACTTTATTTTCATTGCTGGGCTTCTGCCTGCACCCCCCTCCCGGTATCTCTTCCTAGACTCCTTGGATGCTAAATTCAATGAAGGCATTGGCTATGTCTGTTTCCAAGTACCCAAAGTAAATAAATGAGAATACTACTTAGAACATCAGCAAATCAGCAAAACCCACACAGACTACCCAATTTAGGATGCCAGTGCTACAGATGAGCAAATCACAGCTCACAGTGTTATAGTGACCTCCTCAATGTCTGAAAACCAGCTGGTGGCGGAGCTAGAGTAACCACTCAGGGGACACCACAGCCCATCCAGGTGTTCTCCTTTCCACACCACATTACTCTTTTCCCAGCATAGCTTTCTTTTAATAAGTGCCAGGGACTGGAACTACAATCTTACAGCTCTAATTGCAGCAAAGTTTAATCATCAGTCAAAACGCAGAAGCCACAGGTCTTTCCCAGTGCCCTCCTCACAAAGCCTATCATATAAGAAATTTGAATAAAATCCCTATTGGTGTGTCTGATTTTGAATTTATTTCTATGCATATACTTTATCTTAAGAACCAACTCAAAAAATTATACGTTAGAATTTCCTATGTGCCCTTAGGCTCTTTAGGTGCTTTACATACATTAACTGACATGATTATTACACAACTCAGTAGAAATTTATTATTCTCATTTTACAGATGATAAAACTGAAATTAAGCTGAGGAATTTGCCCAAGTCCACTCATGGAATAAATGGAGAACAGGTAATAGAAATCCGGGTCTGTCTGTCATGCAATGCATGCTTTCACCTGTTTTGTTTTTCTGTTTGTTTCTCATTTATGCCACTGTAAGTCTGTAGTGTCTCACATGAAAGAATGCCCTTTATCATTCAGCTGAATAACAGCTCTTTTCGTAGGGGCTGAGCTTCATTTACGCCTTTGACATTTTAAAGAGCTGTGAAGAAAAAAGAAACTTGGAGAACTCTTCTCTTGTTATTTCTAAAAATCATTCAGTATGTGTATGTTGGTGGGAAAAGATAGGTTTAAATATTGCATTTATTTTTGAATTTTTAATTGAATTAATAATTGCAAAATCCCACACAGTTTGATTAACAAATAACATTCTTTATTCAGCTTTGGTTTGTGGCCTGTATAACAAAACAAGGTGACCCTCCAACACTGAAACTATGAATTCAGCCATCCCTTAATTTTATTTCCTTCATTGCCTTGTGTACATACAGAGGAGGAAAAGAAAAATGTCTCAATACAAAGTTAAACTTTCCTTGGCCTGGATGTCAGCAGAGGCCCTAAAATTTTTGAAGAGTAAATCAATGTTCTCTAAGATTAAAGCTTTGAGGCACAGTAAATCCTCAATAGAGTGATAAGTAAGACTGCACCCATGTCTGCAGAGAGAAAATGTTGCCAATCCTCAAAGCATATCTCTCTTGTTCTTAAAGAGATAAGAATATACTATCCCAATGGCTTCAAAAGATTATGTTATGCCTTCATGAAACTTCTTGGATTTTACCAATCTACTTCTCAAGGCTAGCAATGTATCTGTCATTCACACACAGTACACATACACAGTTATCTGCCCTCACATACCCTTTAAATGTTGCTGCTGCTTCAACTTTTATCTTTCACCTATGTGGTCTCTTCAGAATCATTATACCCCCTTTGCCAGGCACATGGCAGGAAACTTAGTTTGAGCTCCATAAGAAACAAATTCAGATGGTAATTTGTGTGCAAGGAGTTTATTGGGAATGATCGCACCTGGGGTCCAAGGAAGGGGCTAAAAGAGTGGTTGAACTGCAATGCAATTATAATAACATTGTTAGCCTCTCTTATGGGGAATTCTAAAACTGGATTATTTCTTCGGAGTTGTGCCACCTTGAGGAAAATGGGTGGATTTTAACCAACTAATTGCCCAGTCATTAACGCAAGCTGTCCTCTGGGAGTGGGTAAGATCTTGAGCAAAACAGCACTCTCACTGGAGGCAGCTTCTAAAGAGGGAGTCACTTGAGAAACATCATCTGCCAACAGTTTCAACATACGGGAGTTATGAGCAGGTGTGCTCTGAAGGGCGGATATGCTCAGCACACCACAGCGCCCCCAGAGCATGTACAAACACTTGCGGTGTGAATGAATAACCGTGAGCTGGTATGTGCCAGCATACCAAACTAGAGTCATGTGCCAGACTAGGAAAAAAAAAAAAAAAACCAAGATGTTTGGATCATGCATTTAGAATTATTTTGGGGGACCACTGGTTTATCCCATATGCAAAAAGAAAAAAGGGGGAGAAGGAGAAAAAGACAAAGAAGAAGAAGGGCTTGAGTTTTAGCTAGTTTTGTTTTTTAAGTGTTTCAAGCTACCACAAAGTGTATGGACTTCTAAAACGGGTTGTCCAAATGAGTATTATTATTCAAACCAAAGCTAAAATCCAAGAAGTTGAAAAACAGAACAGTAAAATCTCTGAAAAACAGCATGGAAAGGGTATGTATCTCTTTAAGACCAAGAGAAGTGAGAAGTATGCTTTGGGATTGGCAGCTTTTTCTAGATACATGCTGGTGAATCTGCTTCCTTGTCCTGTTTCTCATGAACAATCTGAAAAGGACCCCCTGGTGATTCTCAGGTTGCTGTCCCCACTCCACATTGTCACCTGCTGGCACTAGTCCACCCCTCCTAGTTAGCCTCCTTCTTTATGATTGAGGTCCCATCATCGCCATCCTTCAAACTCCCAAGCCATCCTTCACATTCTATAGCCAGAGTGTCTACCATTTAAGTCAAATGTGTCATTCCCCCACCTAAAATACTGTATTACTTTCCTTAAGATCCTTTTGTAACCAGGAGGGTGTACCCAGCTCCCAGAGCTCATAGGTTCTTGGCCTCTCTAACCCCGAGGAATGGCGAAAGAGGCCCCGGAGGTGCGGAGGGTTTACTGTTCGAATAAAATATTGTGGACCCAAAGAGCTTTTGCAGAAGAGTGATTTATGAGAGGGAGAGAGAGGGAAGGGGAGGAGGAGGGGGAGGGGGAGGGGGAGGGAGGCATAGGACAGCTCCCATGCTGTTGAGGGAGGGGAATTCAGAGCCAGATCCGTTCTGGTAGGAGCAGCTAAAGTTTTAACCCTTGAGTTATTCCCTCCCTATTCATGTTCTCATCCAATGAGAGGAGCTCTTTCAAATGTCCTCTGGAGTGATTGATCTTTGACTCTGATACTGGATTGGCTACTTATTCTACAGCCCTGAGTTACAGAGCCCCCTCCTCCCAGAGCTTTCTGCTGGAATGTGGGACAAAAGAGCCCTGCCTGGCTTTCCCTACCTGGCTCCTGTAAGAGAAAACCAAAGAACTTTACATTTGAAACTCCTCTGGTCTCTGGATGGAGCCCGGAAATTCCTGCATTTGAAACGCCTCCCCTAGCGGACCTGGAAGAGAAGCTTTTAACACAGTTCCTCACTTTGGCAATAAAACTCTTTAAGCAGCTTGTTTCTGCTTTTTCAACATTATTCCCTAAAGGTTTCTCATATTCACACATCCACACACTACATACATGACATCTGTCAATCCTGAATATCTTCATTTATTCATTTATTTAACAATTACATATTATATACACATATTGTGGTGTTAGACATATTAAACAGGGAATGGTAAATAATATGCAGAAGGGTACAACATGTCTTCCAGAGCAGGCACTTCTTTTGTTTTTCTTGGAATGCCTTTTCTTTCTGAATGAGGGAAACATTTATGCATTCCTCAAAAATCCAACTCAGAGATAACACATTTTAAAAGAAAATCTATCTACCCAACCAAAATAAGCAACTCTTCTTTCTTTTCTTGGATCATTGCATTCTATGAGTATATGTCTTTATGGTTCACTATACATTTAAACTTAAAAAATTTTTTGGATGTTTTATTATGTAGTATGTATGATATATATATACATATTATATATATATATATATCATACATACTACATATGTATGATATGTAACATATGTAGATACATTTATATATAATTCACACATATACTTATATGTCTATACTGTATATAGAAGCATTAAAATAAATAAGTATAAACCCACCACCACTTATGAGAACTAGGATATTCCAGTTTCTACCTATATGCCTCTTTCCTGGACAAATTTTTCATTTTATCCTAGAATTATCACTATCCTGAAATAGGTACTTATGACTCTTTTCATTTTGTTTTTATATAAAGTATATGTGCTTTCTTTTAGCACTATATTATTTACTTTGCAAAATATTGAGGTTTGAAATTATAATATGATCACACAATGTGTAATTTTTCAGTACTGAAAATTAATTTCAACTACACACAACACCATCAATGGATGCTAGAAATAATAATGTTGAATAAAAGAGAAAGCAGTATCAGACCACATACATTATGGTTCCATTTTTATTGCAATATATTTTAATTATTTTTAATCTGTATATTTTTCCTACTAGATTATAATTCAATGCACATTTGTTGAATTGAACTGAACTCATTCATCCAAATCCATTCTGACTTCTGATTATCTCTTGGATTCTGGGCTATCTAACATTTCTCCTTTTGATTTGGCTCCTGATTCGTTTCCTCACAAACCTGGTATTACTCTATGTAATATAGTTGTACACCCCACCTGTACTTTCCCCTATGGCTGACTTAGATTAGTCCTATTTATAGTTTTGCTACTTCAGTGTTAGGACCAGTAGATAGAAGAAATTCCTGAGCAATCTGTTATTTGAGGGACAGAACTTTCATTTGTCTGTTCTCCTAACAACGCACAAAGTACAAAACTAGCATATAATGAATAATTACAGCTCTGAAGGATTACATTGACTCAACTTTCAATAAAGGGGTTCATTCAAACCCTTTATTCTCACTGCATCTATAGCTAATATCAGGAATGGCAATGCAATGACATTCTCTCTGGAAACTACTTAGTATGTACCACCTTTCCAAATTATTCATTGGCTCCTAGAATTGTTGCATTGCATTAGAAGAGACCATGAAGATCATCATTCTAAAATTCCAGCGAGTGCAAGAATTGCTTCTATGTCATCACTATCATATAGTCCCTCAGCTTCAACTTTAACGCTTCCAAAACCGTAGAGCTGAGTATGTCAAAGATCATCCATTTCATTTTTGAATGGTTTAGGAAAAAAAAAAAAGAAGGCTTGCAAGGTGAACTTTCATTTGAATCCCTGTTGCATGAATGACCTTAGTCAAGCCTCTTGAAATCTCATGGTTTTAGTTTCTCATCTATAAATTAATTTAAAAATACTCACTCAAGAACTTGCCTTATACAGACAGACTGGGTCCTTAGTGAGTTTGAGTCTACTGTGCCTTCCATATCCTTTTCCAAGTGAAAACCATGCAGGTATGTAACAGCTTTTGTGACTCTTCCCTTTCATAGGCTAATCTCTCTTTCTCTCTCTTTGTTCCTCAAATTGCATGGTGTTCTCTGTTAGTGATGCCCCAAATCATAATTTGATTCTTTAAAAAATAATGACATTGAACATACTGTGGTCACTTTTGTCCATTACTCTTCTCTCTTACTTATTCTCTCTACCTAATAACTTACAGTGTTAAAAGAGGTCATTCTAGCTACAGCACCTTTGCTGCCTAACCTAGGCTAGAAGCCTCCTCTATCACAGGAATCCAGAAATGGAAAGCAGGAGGAAGCCATGCAATGAGGTATGCGGTAAGTGGGACTAAAAACTAGAAAACAGTTTAAAATCCACAATGTGTCTCTTGCTGGCTATGTGTCCTCAGGCTTATATGTGTCCTCCCCTGAGCCTGACTTTCATCTGCATTAAGGGAATTAAAAATACCTGCATACAGTGTCTGTTCTGAGGGTTGAGAAAACTCTATCCTATAGTGCTGAGAAGTCTTCTAGCCACCTCGTAGAGACTCAGAAGATGGTAGCTATTATTATTTTGTACACTGACCCTGTGTCCTCATCTGTGCATTACCGGTGTGATAATATCAATACTTCGAATACAAATAAGTAAGCCAACATTTATTCTGATTAATGAAATTAGTTACTCAAGCTACCATCTATCTACCCAGAGGACCACCCCTCCCCTATATTCACACCTTAAATTGTCCATGAAACCTGGGGTTTTGTGAATTCCAGTTGGAGCAGCTTTATTTCCACACAAATTGTGGAGAGGTCACTGGAGAACCTGAACAGTTTGTGATGGAAATGCCACTTTTGCTGTGTGTGTGTGTGTGTGTGTGTGTGTGTGTGTGTGTGTGTGTGTCTGAGTATGTGTGTTTTTCCTACTTCATGAGGTCATTGGAATCCTCTAATGAAGTAAAGTATGGCCTCCCTGTCAGAATGGCTGTTTTTTCACTACTGAGGAGATGTGGAATTAACTTCTTAGAATATTGTCAGGGAGAAAACAATGCCACTTCCTTAAGGAATATACTCAACTGGAGCTATCCCTTGTCACCACTTACTTGGACATCAATTCCTGCACCTTAGATAATAATCTCTTAGAGGACTGGGATTAATTTTTATTCTCTCAGCATCTGGTATCCCAGATACTATAAACCAAATTGCTGCTTAGTAAACTATATTAATTGATAATTATGAATTATGAATATTAAAATCATATGAACCTAGTCCCACTTGAATATCAAGAAAAGTTGAATTTCTGATATCAACAAAAGATGGTTAGGAAAATCATTTTACAGTAGCCATAAATTTTTTTAAAAACTATGTAACAGTGTAAATCATTGACATTCTTCATGAAAGTGGTTATGGATCTAGAATATGAGCTACAATAACAATAATTATTTTTACATATATGTGCATATCTATATATACCCATATGTATGCATTATGTTTATGTAATACATGTATAGATGTATATGTACATTGACATATATGTATTTATATTTATTAAGGCCATTTTTTTTTTAAGATGGAGTTTTGCTCTTGTTGCCCAGGCTGGAGTGCAGTGGTGTGATCTCAGCTCACTGAAACCTCTGCCTTTGGGTTTCAAGGGATTCTCGTCCCTCATCCTCCCAAGTAGCTGAGATTACAGGCACCCACAACCATGACCAGCTAATTTTTTGTATTTTCAGTAGAGATGAGGTTTCACCATGTTGGGCAGACTGGTCTTGAACTCCTAACCTCATGATCTGCTTGCCTCAGTCACCCAAAGTTCTGGGATTACAGGCATGAGACACCGTACCCAGTCAAAAAAAAACCAAAAACTAGTAATTAATAGAGTGTATATCATTGAAATCCTTATGAAAGTGCATATGAGTCTAGAATATAAGCTACAATAATAATTCCTTTTACATATATGTGCATATCTATATATACCTATATGTATTATATTTGTGTGATAATGTATATATGTATAGTACATTTACATATATATTTATATTTATTAAGGCTATTTAATCCTCATTGGGAGCATAGTTATCTATGTTTTATAAATAATCGAGTAAGGATCTGAGAGATTAAGGGCCTTGACCAGGTTTACACAGTCAATTAGTGACCTACTTTAAACATCAAAATCCACCTTCTCAGTCTGATGCTTTTATTCTAATATGATTTCCCGACTATGTTCTTTTCTGTGATCTCCTGAGTTAAACCATAATTTTCTCTAATATCAACAATGAATTCTTATTCATCCTTAATTTCCTACTTGTTTTGTATTCAATGTATACATTCTATTGCCAAGCTTTCCACGTTTTCTTTTCATAAGCTTTTTTAATCTCCCTCTTTTTTGTTACCACACTCCTAGAGTCTCACTCATTTAACTACATTCAAAAATCTTTATTTAGTACCAAACACATGCCAGAGGCTAACCATAAATTGTCTTAACCTCCTTGCTTATTAAACAAAACAAAGCAAAACAAAATAAAGCCTTTCTTCTAGAAATTTCAAGTATTGAAAACACCAGAAGTGGTTTCTTTGCCAATTTCTGCAAATTCCAATGCCATCATGAAAACATCAAGTGTTTCCTTACTGGCGGGAGACCTAGTGCTGGAATAGTGTTTCCTAAATTTAGCCTGACTAAATATTGGCTCTGGAAGATGCTCCTTCAAAAACAAAAGTACTTCAAAGATGCTGTGGTTTTAATATCTGTCCTCTCTAAAATGCAGGGTGAAATTCAGCCCCCAGTGTGGCAGTATTGAGAGGTAGGGCCTTTAAGAGGTGATTGAGTCATGAGGGCTCTGTCTTCATGAATAGATTGATCTGTTCATAGATTAATAGACTGATAGATTATCATGGAAGCAGGACTGGTTTTTGTTGTTGTTGTTGTTGTTGTTGTTTTGAGACGAAGCCTCATTTTTGTCCACCAGGATAGGGTGCAATGGTGCCATCTCGGCTCACTGTGAACTCCGCCTCCAGGTTCAAGAGATTCTCCTGCCTCAGCCTCACGAGTAGCTGGGATTACAGGCATGTGCCACCTTGCACAGCTAATTTTTATATTTTTAGTAGAGCCAGGGTTTCACCATATCGGCCAGGCTGGTCTTGAACGCTTGACCTCAAGCGATCCGCCCATGTCGGCCTCCCAAAATGCTGGGATTACAGGGATGAATCACTGCACCAGGCCAGAACTGGTGGTTTTATTAGAAGAAACAAGACCTGAGCTAGCATGCTGTCCCCTCACTATGAGACACCCCGTGCCACCTCACGATGCTGGCAAGTGTCCTCACTGGCAAGAAGGCCCTCACCAGATGTGACCCCTCGAGCTTGGGCTTCTCAGCCTCCAAAATGGTAAGAAAGAAACTCCTTTTTTAAAAAATTAATTACAGTCTTTCAGGCATTCTGGTATATGCACAAAATATGGAATAGGATAACAGACATAAATATAGAATTGTTATATACCATAGCTCACAAGCCCATTCTAGTCTCTGCAGTATTCTTTAAGAAAATAACTGTTTAAGTTTGCTTAATCTTCTATTTCTTAAACAAAACATTTGATTTAATTTTGTTTCAATACATAACTTCATCAGGAAAATACTTTGGGAACACTAAAATAGATTACGACTTTAGGAATGATGCTTTATTTATGATGTTTCTAGTTCTCTGGTGTGTATAAAACACTTGATATTTTTAATCTCTCTTTCTATTTTGATGAATTAAGGAATATAATATGTTATTTGTGTTTTCCTGTTTTTGTCATTGCCCTTCCTTTAACATCTTGTTCCACATTTCCTGTTCATACACACATCTCACCTCCAACACCAACATTCTTATTTTATGGTCCTGCTAAATCCTCCACTTAGTCTTCCAGATTTTATCATCTGATGAGAAAATTATTTTGTTGACTCTGATCTCTAAATGATTTTTTCCCCATTTATCAAGCTCCTCCTGGAGTGCCCATTGCTTTATTTCTATCTGACTTAATCCCAAAGCCTACATAAATTCCACCTCTTTCATAAAAATCTCAGATTCAGAGCCAGGGTATCATCCCACTTCCAAATCTGCGCTCTCACAGCAGTAGACCTGATACTTGTCATACTTAGCACTTCTCTATCTGCCTCTATGTCTCTATCTACACTCAGAGCCTGTCACATTTGGGGCCAGAGAACTCTTTAATTTATTGTTTTGAGGGATTGTTCTATGTGTTGAGGAATATTTAGCAGTGTTCCTGTCACTAGATGCCAGTGGTAAACCCCAGTTGTGATAACCAAAAATGACTCCAGAAACAGCCAGATGTCACCTGGAGAACAGTTTCTCCCCACCCAGCCCTGTTGAAAACCTCTGATTTAAGTCTATATCCATATCCATATTCATATGGACTGAGAAGTAACACTGATTTATCTTCATCTATACTGGGCGCCAGGTTCAATAGCATATGTTATCTGTTTTAGTTTTCACGATGATCCTCAGGGGTATTAACAGAACCAATTTAAACATGAGGAAGACATAGCTCAGAGGCAGAAATAACTCAAAACAAAATCAACAACGGTATGCACACATTTCCCTGCACCATATTAGTTTCCTGAAAACTTCTTAAGGACAGGATCCCCTCTGCTTTCACCTTTCCACCTCCCACAGGACTACCAGGTAGTAGTTGTATAATAAAAATAATAAAGTGGTGAATCAAATGCAATATTCTTAGACTTACTATTTGAGCTTTAAACTCTCTCTAGGCTGCAAATTTTCTGTATTTGCCTTACCTATGAGTTGCCTACCTATTTCTTAATCCTAATATATTTATATTAGGTATGTAAATTGGATATAATTGTATTACTTATGTGCATTATTTAATAATATAATTGTGTTAATCTTTCTGTCTGTCTTCAAGTTTTGGCATCATAGTATAATGAAAAATGCATGAGCTTTCAGAATCAAAAGGAGGTTACATTTAAATTCTGACTCCATGCCTAACTGGCTCTGTGGCATTTACTCCAAAAACCAAACATTTCTGTGATCCATGCAAAAAATACAGAGATAAAAACAAAACCCCGACTATCGAGAGATTTATACTCTAGTAAGGGAGAACAAAACTTGAAAAGAAATTAATTTAAATACCAAGCTATAACATTGTAAGCGCGTGCAAAGTACAAAGTACAGAGATGGCACAGAGGAGGGATGACTTACCTATATCAGGTAAAGATACAGAACACTTTCAGGAGAGATTATGATGGCTGATAAGGAATAGACAGAGTCAGAAGATAAGCATCTTCTACTTCCTGTGTCTCAATTTCAGCATTTATAAATAGGGATAATTATATATCAGATTCACAGGGTGGTTATGAATATTAAATGTGATGGGACTATAACATGTTTAGTATAGTTTTGAACAGATAGTAGAAATATAATAAATATTATCTCTTTTCCATTTCTTTTAAAGGACAACCGTTGTGTCATTTATAATTTTTAATAGTTAACCTATAACAAAGCAGTAAGAAAGCAAGTGAATGAAAAATTTTCACAGATTGCAGAAGTAGTAGATTTCTTCTCTTGCTTAGATACTATAAGAAAATCTTCAAATTCATCGTACATTACAGTTCCCCAAGGAAGACGAATAGGTTCTGCATACCATCTCAGAATGTTGTAAGGCATTCTTATCAGAAAAAGGCATCCTTCTCACAAGCCTCCCACGACTTTCTTCCTCTTCTTTAAAAAACACACAAACTATACAACTCGAACATTGTAACAGGTCTGCCTTCTTTTCCACTCAGTCGCAGTAAGTACAAGAGCAGAATAGAAAACCCTGAAAAGTAAAATCAAATCCCAAGTGCTTTACGCATCTTTCTAAGCCTCTGTGGAGAATTCTAAAGATTGACTCTTGTGCTATTCATACTGCTTCATCAACTGCCCCGTCAGGGCTCCACACTCGGACCCTATTCGCCGTCCTTATCCCTGAATGTCCCTTGCTATCAAAATAAGTCTTTATTTCTTTTTGTAAAGTGACAGCAGAGACCTGGGAAGATGAAGAATCTTTTCCCACTGAGCTTCAAATAACTCACTTCTAAAGCACTTCCATAATTCTCACTGTAGCCATGAGGTTGTGAAGTCTCATTATCTCTGACCTTGGTCTTTCTCAGCTGCCATCACCCATGAAGGAAAAAAGGTCAGTGGCTGACATTCTTTCATTCAACCAACATTTACTGAGCACTTACTTGCCTGGTACCAGGTATGGTGCTGGGCTGTAGGGATATATCAATGTTTTATTCACTAAAGAAATAACAAGATGAATATAATCTGGCTTTATTCATTTCAATACACTTATTCCCTTCTTTTTGGACAGTGGTCAGCAAAAAATGGTGAAAACATATTTAGAAAACTTTATATTTTATCAGGCTTCTTTACCACTGCAACCCTTAAAGTCACCCTGGGTTTATAATACAGAATCCAGAGCAGCTTTATAATGTGGTTCCAGCCCGTGTCAGAATATCTTGAGCTAAAGTTCAGCATGAGACAATTTCTATTATTAGTGAAAGGATGTGTCTACAGTTTATTGCATTTAGCTTACCTTAAAAGCATAAACTACCCACTTGAGGTGTGAATGCACCTTGTATTTAAAGATTTGTGGAGATTGTTTGCAATAGATCTTGCAAATTACACTTTCCACATCTCAAAGGGACTTTATTGTGCAAGGGTGTTCAATGACTCCTGTTAGATCTGTTCTAAATACACATAAACACAAACAAAACTACACAGTTTATAACAATCTTTCACCTCTACACAGTACTTAAACAGTAGTGAGTATGGTGTGCTAACTGAGCGAAATTCACCAGACTAGGTATGATAAGGGAGGATCAAGCCTAAGTTTCTTTCACAACTCTCCTGAATCTGTCAGCGATTTAACTTGGGAGATTCAGAAGAGCTGTAGAAAAATTTAAGCGTGGCTTGAAATGTCAGCATGTAAGGCACCAGATGTAAGGAGTTAGGTGATGGCCACTGAGGGTATCTGGAGTTTGGCCAACCTATAGAACTTGGAGATACTGAAGTAATACCTGGAAAGCCAAGTGCAAGGCCTGGACTCCAGGAAAGGGGTTAGCAGGTTTACTATCGTACCAGGTCCACAGCAGACCAGGGTCCTCTCTCCATGGGGACTGGAGGGAGAACCAGGGGCCCAGACAGCAGCCAGTCTAGCCCCACAGTCACACCTGACAGTGGACAGATCACTGCCATGTCCTGGGGCTCCTGAAAATGTCCAATTTTGCTTGTAAACATGCAAAGGGAACATCTGGTGTGTGATCTGCAGACTGTGTCTAGATGCTGGATTTCAGTAGGAGAAAATCACCTACTTGCTACCAGGCCAGATTCTCAGTGGTCCAGGCATAAGTCAGGGCAGAAGCAACCGAGTACATGCTGTTGCTGGGGCAGGCTGAAGCCAGCATAGATTACCATTTTATAGATGGGATGAGAGAGGCTCAGATAAGTTGTAGAGCTTTCCCAGTTCATGGAACAAGGAAGAGGTCCAACCACTATTTGAAGCTTACTACTTTAGTTGTTATGCAAATTTGCCTATTATTTGTGCATACCTATGTGCATGTATTATGTGAATATACCTACTTCAGCAGGCAACATACATTGTTTAAATGATTCAGTGAATGAACACGTGATGTAAGGTAGAATTTACCTTGTTTGAAAATAAGGTTAGATATACAATCACTCATTTTGTAAAGACAGGAAAGGTACCTGCTGTCATGGATCTTGCATTCTTATGAGGGGAAGAAGTATTACTCAAGATTTTAAATAGTTGAACAGGACTGTTTCAAATAATATGAGTGCTCTGAAGACGTAAGATAAAATACTGAGGTAAGAATTTTGCCTTTATCTTTATACAAAGGCAACAGTGACTAAATGCAGATTAATGAAGCATGAAGGGAACTAATTTTGCCTTCTCCAGCAACAAGGTGCCTACCATTCATTCTCCTTCCCCTAATCACATTTTCTGGTTTGGTGGCCACATCATGTACACTTTCTGTTATTTTCCTAAAATATATCAATAATGTTTAATTTGAGAGAGTCTGAACCAAACATGTGAGGGAGGAGCAGCCGAGGAGCTTTGGAGTCCAGGCTGAACCTTCCTCTTCAGAGAACCAGGCTATCCAATGGCTGACCTACAGACTGTGCATAGTCAGTACTCAATAAAAATTCCTTTTCTCAGCATCAAAAGAACAAGGAAAAACAGAATATTCTCCTTTTGGATACTTCCACAGCTATTGACCTGGCACCAAGCACAGACTAGTTCTGAAATACATCAGAAGTTTAAATTCACAGTTTTCTTTATCAGCTCCTTGCCCACATCAGTTTAAGCCCCATATGTCCCAGGAATAACTGGAAGGTTATTACGTATAAAGTTGAGAGGACTATTGAAAGCAGAAATATGATTTATAGAAAAGGGAATATTTTCTACAATATTCTAGTTTCTGTTCTAACGAATGAAAGAACAGAGAAATTCAACCTTTAATTCTAGCCTGAGCATCCACATTGATGAGTTACTAATCTCACTGTGCCTCAGACTTCCTGTTTGTAAATAGAGGGGCGCCTGATTGTTTTCAGGCTCCCAAGTAATTTCATGTTCATGTATATTCACACATATAAAATATATAACACAATGCTTGGCACATAGTATACACTCAATAAATATTTTTTTTCTCCCCTGAACAGAGTTCTGGCTTTAATTTCAAACAAGTCACAAACCTAAACCATAAAGATGAAAATAAAGAATATAAAATTTGAAAATGTGCAAATTACTGAAAGCACAAGAACCATTAATTGTCAGTGATGGTTCTCATTAAACTAGCAGCATATGTTGCTATTATAAGAATGTTTGTCATGAGCTCCTGAGAGGTCTATTAACAATAAAATCCTATTATTCCAGATGTTTCACATCCATGTAATACACCCACAATAATTAATTTCATATGGGCTAAATTCATAAATCTAGAAAACTAGAAAGACATGTTATTCACCACAGAAGGCATCTTATATCCTATTTATAATCAGACTGAAATGCTAAAAGATGCCATTAATTACAGGGAAACCCACTATCATTTTTCTTTATCTCTAGAATGGACTTTGAATTTGAAAATACTCCATTACCATTATAAAGGCAGCATCTGAGCAAAGCGAAGAAAGTGGCTGCCACATCTGCTGCTGCAGCTAAGGCCACTCCTCCTAGCGGCCTTATGGCTCAGGATGACTGCTACTGCCCCTTTCCTACCTCAGCTGGGCCCTGCTTTGTGCCAGAACTGTCCTAGGTGCTTCATGTGTCACAATGTCCTCCTTAGATAGTCTTCCCTTTATAAAGATAGAGGCTCAAAGAAGTGAAGTAAATGATCCAAGGTCACAACTCCTAAATGATAAAGTTAGGATCTGAACTCCAATCTCTAGCAACATTTGACCTCTCTCCGTATTGCTAAGCCGCCTCTCTAAGGTACTAATAAAAGCTTTCATTTATTGTGTGCCTGACCCAGCCAGCCAGATAACCTGAGATAGAAGAAAGGGGACTCTCCCACATAAAGTCCAAAGGTCAACTACTGCGACAGCCACTCAGTGTCAGAATACCCTTCACAGAGGCTTTACAAATAACTAAATGGTCACCCAGCGTTCATTGAACCTGCACCTCTTGAAGGTGGAGATTCATCTTCTTTTATATTCTAGCACCTGTTGTGCACTCTGGTATGTTGAGTCAATGTTATTTATTTTTAAGATTCTAGCTTTTTAAATTTTTTTCCCCTTTTACACAAAACAAAATAGAAGGAATAATAGAGGATTAAAACTGTAAAAGTAGTCAATCAGTAGGGCATGTATACACAAAATAATCCAGATAGGAAGACAGGCTTATTTGCAACATAAGAACGGTAAAATTAAGGTAGTTTTCTTATAAAATATTTTCTAAAAAATTAAACATATGCTACAATGGGCACCACTGTCTACAGGAGTATTAAAGAGGAGAAAACAGCACTTACTTTATAGGGGCAGATATACCGCAAGGTATAACATCAGTGCAATAAATTCACAAAACTAAATTAGAGCTTGTTAATCCGTTTAAGAATTGTTCCCAAGTCATTCACATTTTTGGCCCTCAGACATTCATTCTTACAGATTTCAACTACTCTAAATTTCTAGCTACCGAGAATTTGAATGATTATAAAAAGCTTTCCAAGGAGTTACAAAATCTTTGTAGACCAGAGGCCAACTATCATCACCTCAAGTCTGCTCTCACCAATAGCTCTTGTATCTTTCAGGGAGAAATCTCTAGGAAAAAAGTCAGACAACAGGGTAGTCACTATCTCCCATGTCAAATCTAAGGAACTAAAATGGCCAGTATTACCATAAAAGGAGAATTTTGAGGTTTACTTTAAAAGGCTTATTCTCGTCTTGAATATTAGTCAGATAAGATTATCTTCTACTGAAATGAATCTTGACTAAACATGGAAGACTGCTGTCCTTTACTGCTGGTCTTAGAGTAAAGGTCATAGACAGGCGTCTTTACGTACTGTATACTATAGCTAAAGTCAGCTGAAACCCTGAAATTAAAAGTATGCTAGAAATCCTAAATGCAATCTTTTGGAAGTCTGCCATTAAAAAGACTTTAAGGATTTACTAACTTCAAGTCTAAGTGCAAGGGTACAAAAGCTTAAGCCTGTCAGACACTCCTTTTTTTTTGGACAAAAACATCAAAGTTTCCTACAAATTGCTAAACTTCACACAAGGGAGAAACCTACACATGCTAGTACATGGAATCAGTTTCATTTTGTTCCATGGAGATTTTTCTCCCACGGGAAAGAAGCAGAATGAGGAATGAATCTTCGTTGGTCACTTCATCAGAAGTGGTAAACTTCGTCTCTATATTCATGAAGTCCGATAGTTTTTTAAGCAGACTGTAAAAGCAGAGAGTAGACCCAGCTTCCTGTAGCTGCAGACCACTACCTTGTATCTAGCTAAAGCAAAGATGAACTTGAACTATTATCCAGAGTCACTTGAACTGTACTAAAGGGCAAGGTTCACCACGATAAAAAGAAAGTTGTCTAAAAGCAAGAATTCAATTAACTCTGGCTAAGAAAAATCAAAACAAGGCCTACACACTAATGAGTTGTCCATGAGGCCAACTGCTAAGAACGCACTCAACTCTATGTGACATGAAGAGTCTATGCACAAAGCCTTACTTGGTGAGTCTGAGTTTCTATTAACTAAGGGCAGAGTGAGGGAGAGCAAAGAACTACTCCTGTAATGTTGTAGTGTCCAGACAGTACAGCAGAAACCGTTTCTAGGGGCAATGGGTGTTCCATTAATCACACAATAAAGCAGATGAATTATTCATTTTTTTCTTTTTGTTTGAGAATTTTGTTCATCTCCCTTTTGGCCATTCCAATGTACTTCGAAAGGACTCCATGTTGGTTTAGTCCAGAAAGCAATAGTAAGGAAGTCATCATCAGATAGGTTAGAAGCAGGTTGTGGGCTTGCTGTCCCACTCCAGCAACCACAGCAAGGGAAACGATCATGGTCGTGAAGGACATCTTAGGTTTTCCTTCCTCTAGTGTGAAGAGGCATTTCCACCAACCCACAGCTCTGGGTTGAGTTTTTACTAGATTGCTACAAATTTCATGGAATCTTTGCTGTTGCTCGGTGGTCCATTTATTGGAGCCCAACCTTCTAGGTGCCAGAACGGGAACAAGGTAGTCAGCCAAGTTCAAAAACATAACAAAACAGGAAACACCGGACACAACAGATGGATCTAGATAATAGAAAATCAGAAAGCCTGAAGAAACCACACCTATGATGGCAGGTGGAAACCAGGCTCTTTAGCCATCAGAGGACTTTATCAGCCATCAGCATCACTTCTCCACATCCTTGAAGCTGTTCTTCCAGACTTGTGGTTTCTGAAGCCAGCAAGTGGGTGCTGTGATTATCTGCCTCCACCATCGTCTCTGAGACGCCATCTCCATGAGCACAGGCCGCCTTCTCAGTGAACCCTCCTTCCGAAACCACACAGTGACCACAGTGCCAGAGTCAATGTTTATTGAACGACACTTTATCACATGGCTGAAGAACACGTAAATTTGGGCTAGAGAAGAATAGTCATTCAGCAGGTGAGATTTCAAGTTTATGATGTGGGGGATTAAATGTAGGTGAATATAACATCTATAAGAAATTACTTACTGCTTTCAAACTTGAGGTGAGAACCCACTGCAAGAGCAATGGTATCACATAAATAATAGCTATGTTAATAATTAACATTTATTGAGCACTAGCTATGTGTCAATCACTATCCCAAGAACTTTGAATTATAAACACAACTAATCCTCATAACAACTCTATGAAATATATAGTATTATCCCCAAATTCACGGAACGTACATAAAAAAGGACATACAGCTAGTAAGATACAGAGCCATGGTTCGAACAAAGGCTGACTGGCCCCAGAGTCTGTTGGCCCCCACCATACTAAAAACTCCTCAGGATTACAAGCTAGGCTAATGGGATACCATGGTATTGTGAGTTAACTTGTCTATTTTATAATTTGCCTATTAAATATTTTTGCACCATGGGAAAACTAGCAGGACAGCTAAACTGTTTTTGTTGGTTTGTTTGTTTACCTGGCTATAGAAATCAGGAAATGCCAGGTTGAAGAAGACATGCTCTAACAAGCTGGAGGGGCTAGATACCAAACAACTAGAGCATGTGACGTGTGCTATCACCTTTATGTCCTGCACTATGGTCGGTAGCAGTGTGATATAGTGGTTTCAGAGATTTGGCTTTCAAGTCAAATAGAGTCAAATTCAAGTCCACCCCTGATGCTTACTAGCCGAGTGACCTGGACAGGCCAAAGACCTTCAAATCCCTCACATAGGAAATGTGCCTAGTTATAATACCTATTTACATCAGCATTGGAAAATTCAAACAAGATAATGCATGCAAACTATTAGTACAATGCCTCAAATATATTTAAATGTGCATATAAATATTACTGCTATTAGTTCCTCTTCTACAGATGTGAAATAAGAAGGTCTAAGATATCAACTAGATGCTCAATAAAGTTTGTAGAATAAACAAAGGCAAACATAAATGAATAAACAAATAAGAGAAAACCATAAGCTCTCCTTTGTCTTGTTTCCAAGCAACAGCAGCAAAGAGGGAATTCCTATTCTTCTAGCAGTTTCAGAAAAAACAGCCCATTTATTATGTTACAAAGTATAAGCCCTCCCTCCTCCAGTGGTCCTATGTTCAGTGCTAGCACTAACCATTTGTATGTTCTGTGTAGGGTTGCCTTCTGCCACACTTCCAGCCAGGATAAAGAGTACTTCATCTTATATAACAGAAAGTCAACTGAATAAAATAAAGTAAACAAATAATCAAGGAGCCCATATTAATCTTTCAGGTTGATAACATTTTTGCCAGAACAGGCTTCTAGTAGCTATCATTACTAAGAGTTGTACTTATATGAATTTACACGTTGGTAAGGCTATTCGTGTGTATTACCTGATATGATTTTCACAATCATCCTGTTGGTTGAGTTGCTTTGGTACTGATGGAAAGACTGGGGCTTGAATCATTTGCATGAATTGATCCAAATCCCATAAGCACAAGGCCAGAGAAAGAATTTCATCAAATTTCATTTCTCCCTTAAAACTCTGCCACAATGTCTTACTGCTCTCAGAATGAAATCCGATTTTCTTTCCATGAATACAGCCTGGCACCTGCAAACTTGTCTAACCCCATTTCAGGCAGTTTTTCTCTTTCTTTCTTCCTTTCTTCCTTCCTTCCTTCCTTTCCCTCTTTTTCTTCCTTTCTTTCTTTTTCTTCCTTTCCTTCTTTTTCTTCCTTTCTTTCCTTTTCTTCCTTTCCTTCTTTCTTCCCTTCTTCCCTTTTTTTCCTTTCTCTCCTTTCTTCCTCTCTTCCTCTCTTTCTCTCTTTCTTTCATTTTTGAGACATAGTCTCGCTCTGTAACTCAGGCTGGAGTGCAGGGGTGCCATACTGGCTCACTGCAACCTCCATCTCCTGGGTTCAACTGATTCTCGTCCCTCAGCCTCCTAAGTAGCTGGGATCACAGGCACCCACCACCACATCTGGATAATTTGTTTTTGTACTTTTAGTAGAGATGAGGTTTCACCATGTTGGCCAGCTGGTCTCAAACTCCTCACCTCAAGAGATCCACCTGCCTCAGCTTCCCCAAAGTACTGAGATTACCGACATAAGCTGTCATGCCCATCCCTCTGTCTCTTGCTCATTATGCTCCCACAACATGGGCTTTCCATTAAAGGAGGGCTCTCAGCTCTTTCCTGCATCAGGCCCTGTACATAGTCTAAGGACACAGAGGCAGCCAATCAGCAGAGCTCTGGGCAGAGCACACCTGGGAGGTACATCTGCAGGTCATGCGGCATAGGCTCCATGCCTATTGGGAGACTTCTGCTCCAGAATCCTATTGAGGTTTTTTCAGTTTCAAAACTTAGTGTCACTGGGGAATATTAAGTCAATCATCATCTAAGAAGCAACCATGGGACAAAAAAAGCATTATGATGATTTTATTTGATAATTGTGGTACAAATATTTAGGGAAGGCAACTAACATTATTCAGCATTTGCTATGTGATGTCTTCTTAAGTTTATATAAGGATTATCATAGAGGAAAACAGATTTGATGCAATAAAAATTCCTTGTCCAAGGATACAGTTTTTAAGTGGCAAGTTGGTATTGAAACCTACGTTTATTGGGTTCTGCTACATAAAACATTTCACCTCTGAAAGGATGACTTTATACTACGTTACCAGAAATACTCAACTAGGGCTGTTTTAATTCCCTCACAAAGGACAAGATTGGTTCAAGATATAGGAATGGTGCTAATTGTGAAAGGGGAGTCGGCAGGCCCCGTGTCTGGAGAACAAAGCTGAGCGGAATGCGAGCTAGGGGGGCCTGACAGGAAATTATTTTAGAGAATACATTATTTATAAGATAAAATCATGGAAAAATGGTTTGATTCAAATTGCATAACTCTACTGGCTCTAACTTATTACACATTAACAAGAGACATTTAATAAAAAGCGTTCTCTCTCTTGAATTCAACTGTTTCAATCATTGACAACAAACAGCACAATTAAATTACATCTGAAAGACTTGTTCATCCCAAAATAATTCATGATGGATTTTCAAGGGTGTTATGCTAAGAAAATCTCACCAAGAGAGGTATATGGATAAAATATTCCGAAGAACAATGCGAAAACAATTATAATATCCAGGCTTCAGAATCAAGAAGTCTGGCGGTCAAGACTCATCTCATCCATCTGCTAAGTAATCATAGAACATTTCACAATCTAATTTTTATTGTACTAACTAAAAACTAGCAAATGAGTGAAATCTTAATATATATTTACAGGGCTACTGCTAAAATAAAAAGTGCATTTAAATGTTTTATATCAAAATGCTGAAAGTTTGCATGCTTAGGCATATTATACAACAAATAAATGAGTGAATAAGCCTATGCTACTTTGAGATATTTTAAAATAATCTTATCAATGTATGCTTACTGTTTTTTTTTGTTTGTTTTTTTTTTTTCTGGAGTGCAGTGGCGTGATCTCAGCTCACTGTAACCTCTGCCTCCAGGGTTCAAGTGATTCTCCTGCCTCAGCCTCCTGAATGGCTGGAACCTCAGGCATGCACCACCATGCGTGGCTAATTTCTGGATTTTTAGTAGAGATGGTGTTTTGTCATGTTGGCCAGGCTGGTCCCAACCTCCTGACCTCAGGTGATCCGCCTGCCTCAGCCTCCAAAAGTGCTGGGATTGCAGGTGTGAGCAACTGCGCCCTTCGGTGTTTTCACTCCAGAACTAATTAATTTATTACTCACATTAATTCTAATTGTACTTTAAATTGCTAGAGCATAGGATCACTATTGTTTAGTGCTAATGGTCTTTTAAAATTACTAGAAAACAACAACGTAATAATAAACCTAGGCTTGCAAAATCTATCACCTGTGCTTATTTAATCTCTTTTAGTAGATGCTAGTATGGTTAAAATCACCAAACCTTTTATTTTATACTTTTATTGTACTAAACAAATTCTCTTTTGCCTCATTTTTTTTTTCATTGGGAACTCAAGTTTCCATTATCTTCATGATGCCTTTGGAAATGTGAAAACTTTATTTATATGCTGATTTTTAAGATATCATAAAATTGCATTTCTCACTTATGCCCACATCAAATGAAATATTTTGCTTGATTGACTCAATTATTTTTTTAAAAGGCCTTTTGAGTTAAAAAGCAGCCAAAGACTGAATGTGATTTTACCAATCTGTGACTCAGTTTCCCAAACTGAATCTGATGATACCCAGTAACAACAAAGTCTTATGCTGTAGAGTAAATATCTATAATGTGAATGTGTTGTGGCTTTGATTGTGGATAGGATCACAAATATCTAGAATCTGAGCCAATATTCCTCATCTTTTGCACACAGAACAGACATTGCTGGTCAATTGCCAGTATTCCCCTAAACCTACTTTTCAACTTCTTGACACAAAACTTGGGTCATAAATTGATCATCACTACCTTATGAAATAAAATGTATCTTTACCTACATAGTCTTATAGATATAATACTTTATACTAGTGGAAAAAAGAGTGGAAAAGAGAAAGAATTATAAGTGGATGATGCAACTATTCTGAAACAACTGGATACCTAGATTGATGATAAGAGACTGAGCCAATGTTACTGATATAAAAGCCCATCATTATTTAATCAGAGAGCTTAATTTTGTATGAGAATCTGGTGGTAGTTTTAGAATGCATGCCTAGAACCCTTGCCTTCTAAGAAGTCCTTCTTAAACTGTGTCCATATGAATACACATACCTTGAATATATATTATGAAAAAATGTTGCTATGATTCTGGGGATTGTTCTACTGAAGACCAGTGTTTGGCTCTGGGTATTAATTAGTGTATTCTATACAATAAAATATTTTCTCTTATCT
This sequence comes from Cebus imitator, assembly GCF_001604975.1. Classification (NCBI taxonomy): domain Eukaryota; kingdom Metazoa; phylum Chordata; class Mammalia; order Primates; family Cebidae; genus Cebus; species Cebus imitator. The sequence continues at coordinate 425,581 of NW_016107893.1, read as the reverse complement.
TTTTACATGGTATACTGGAAAAAAGCCTTAATACCCACATAAAGCTAACATATATATATTAGCTATATACCAATCCAGGGATACCTTGAACTCCAGAATTACCTGAATGTAAGATTTTCATATAAAAAAGCTATGGCCAATTTTACACTCATCTCTGTATTAGGAAATACTATATGGAGGGATAGTTGCATCTCAAACCTAGTTGAGAAAGAAGATGAGAAAAAAATATTCAATAAGAACTTAGGCAAATTTACAAATATAGATGACATACTTTCCACTTAATGACCTGGATAGTGCATGTTCTCATTTCTTCTTTTCTTTTCTTTTTTTTTTTTTTTTTTTTTTTTTTTTTTTTTTTCATTTTCTGAAGCCATTTGACTATGCCCAGAATCTGGAACAATCCTTCACAGTATAGATCATGTTTGCAAAGAGTTAGTTGGGTTAGGACAGCTAAAACATGACATCCAAATGTTATTAAATCTTATTTGATGGATATATTAATAAAAGACTGAGATCATAACTGGGTCTATCCTGTCTGAAAATACTATCCAATGCCCCAATTTTCCCAAGATTGCTACTAAATCAGACCTTCTGTGACTTAATTCCTGCTGTGATGTTATGCCCTAGTTTTGATAATTGCCCACTTCTTCCTAGTTTCTGTTCTTTCACTTAATTACTTAGTGAATATCTAATATAGTTCTAGAACACTTATTAGATATTTTAATACATAGATAAATAAAAATAGCCATGGCGCTTGTGACCTAGTTGGGAGAAAGCTATATTTACAATCTATATTTAAATTGAGTACTGTCGAAGGACAGAGAAGGATGTAGTTAAGGCTGGTTCAAGGAGTCAGGAATGGTTTCTCAAGCAAGAGAAACCTGGGTGATGTCTTGAAATGACAAACCATGGTTTGATGTGCTTAGAAAGATAACAGAAGAAATGGCTTGTGTATAAGCATGGGAAAGCAAAAGTTAGTCTGGAGTGCACATTGCTTATGATTGCTGGGGCAGGTTTGTGGCATGGTAATGGCAAGCAGTTTCTCTGTAGAAATAGGCTGGGGCCAGATTGTTAAGGTTCTTTAAGGACATGCCAGAGTTCAGTGTAAGAACTGAAGGTTGGTGATACCAAGCAAGCAGTATATCAGAATCTCCTTGGGAAATGTGTTCAAATGCAGATTCCTGATCTCACCACAGATATAGTCTTTCTGGGGGTGCGTCCAGAAACACTATTTTGAAGGAGCTCCCTGGTGATATTATTCTGCAGCTGGGTTTTGGAACCACTTGGGGAGGTAATGTTGTATCCATAACGTAGCCCCGTCAAGGTTGAGGTCTTAGCTTGCCATCATCAGTTCCCTCTAGAGAATGATGTTCTACTTCTGAACACCAGCCCTAAAGACACGAAAGTGCTGTCTATCCAATTTGCCTTCTGAGACCACACAGGTATTTAGAGAACAAGTGGAAAGCAGAATCCAGCACTCCTGGAATCCAGTCTGTATTTTTCTGTTTTCCTTTTCCTTGCGTAGATGGTGTGAGCAACATATAGTTTGCCAAAGAGGACACTAATCAGATCATTTTCACGTGTATAGGCAATTTATTGCCCAAGAGACAAGATGGATCGAGAGACAAGAGGTATTTGTCAGTAACAGATATCCTAGAATTCATTTCTTCATAATATGTTTCTTTTTATAATCTCATTGTTTATCTCAGCACATTTTTCCACTGAGAGCTGAAAGTCCCTTAAGAGCACAAATGTTACATTTATTATTTTTGTATATCAGCTTTCAAAACATAGCCAAACACCTAGTTTATACTGAGAAAATGCTTATTGATTAAATGAATAAACCAGTTCCAATAATTGTAGTCACTTATTAAGGCTGTTTAATAGTTTGTTTTCTGTCACTTGCCTGCCTACTCTATCCCCACTTGGCTTGTGAGATTCTCAAGGGAAGGAACTAGTTTCCATCCCAGAGTCTGGGATGGAGTAGACACACAGTAGATTCATGTTAAACAAATCAATAACATAATGCAAAGAGTCCTTTCACCTTTATTTAAATTAAAAGTCAAATTAAGCCAGAAATTCTTCCTTGTTCAATTATTCCCTCCTCACCTAGAGAGACTGTGTGCAGACACAGGATTTAAACACCAGGAGGCTTCGACTTTTTCTTCACAACCTTTCCTCTAATTGAGAAGTTGAAGCTTTTATAAGCTAGATTTGCCCTATGGGATTCCTGAAAAGGTCTAGGTGGGGCACCAGGTGGATAGGTAAGTGTCTTCCCAGAGAGATGTGTGGGGCAAGAAGAGGTAGCAAGTGACGCTGAAGTCATGATGAACATAGAACTTTCTGGGGCTAAAGCGGACACTCATCTCTAGCATCTGCAGTATAGATTATTTCAAATAACATTGACAGCCTGAGCCATCTGGGAATAATTTGGTCATGCCTTCCTTCTCTGACCTATTTAAGCTCCAGGTACTCCTTTGACCATAACTGTCAAACTTTGACAGCTTGACTCAGGGTGAGCAAATGGCTCCTCTCAAAGAATATAACAGCATCCATTCAGCAACAGCCTCATCTATTCATATGCATTCCTCCAGTTTCAGAGGGCTTTATTCTCAGAGATGTGCAGAGACTCAAAGAGAGGTATTAGGGTCATTGGATGGTGTCTCAGTCAGCTCAGGCTGTTATAACAAAATACCAAAGACCGAGGGCTTAAACAGTAGATATTTACTTCTCATAGTTCTGGAGGCTGGATGTTCAAGATTAAGGTGACAGCTGATTTGTTTTTTGGTGAGGGTCCTCTTTCTGGCTTACTAACGGACACATTCTTGCTATACCCTCATAGTTGAGAAGGAGTAAGAGAGAACTCTCATCTTTCTCCCTGTTATAAGAAACCAATCCTGTTTTGGAGCCCCATTCTCACAATCTTGTCTAAACCTAATTACTTTCCCAGACCTCATCTCCAAATACCATCACGCTGGGGGTTAGAGTTTCAAAATATAAAGTAGGGGATTGAATGACATTCAGTACCAAACAGATGGAATTGAGAAGGAGGAGACAACAAAGAATAGGTAGGGAGACCTAGTTAAAATAATCTAAGTGTATGGGATATCTTTCTGTCCAAAGTATAGAATTATATTCATATTAAGGTGTATGTCATATTTGGTATATTTCTAATGTCAAACATTATTTGCCTGAGAAAAGATACCTATCTACTCAATTCATTAATTCACACATCCATGAAATATTTATTATCTTCTAGATACTACAGTGAAAAAGAAAACAAACCATTATTTTTCATTGTAGTATCTAGAAGGCATTAGATTCTCATAGGAGCATGAACCCTACTGTAAACCGCATATACAAGGGATCTAGGCTGTGTGCTCCTTATGAGAATCTTATGCCTGATAATCTGAAGTGGAAGAGTTTCATCCCAAAATCTTCCCCACACCAGTCTGTAGAAAAATTGTCTTCCATCAACCTGGTCCCTGGCGCCAAAAAGGCTAGGGATTGCTGATCTAAATAACAGATGATTGTGGCAAGGACCAACCAACCATGTAATAACTAAGATTGTTATTAATAACAATCTTAGTTGTTAATAACTAAGGAGGACAGTCAGATAAGGAAATGCTTCATGATGTAGCAAGAGCCATGGTTGGGGTCTGTACTCAGAGAATCTTCATAGAGGAAATGACCTCTCTGCTAAAACATGAAGAACTGGTGGAACTTTTTCAGATGGACAAATATTTTATGAATCAGTATGTATGAGAGTCTAGAGATTTGGAAGCCCATAGTCTTCTTTGATTTGAAAATAGCTCAGTATTGCTACAGCAATGAATATGTGGTAGAATATGTATTTGACAGGGAGAAGTGGAAAGAAGACAGGATAGAGAGGATGGAGAAAAGGGAGTTGAGAGTAGGACCAGAACGTGAAAGGACCTGCATATGGTATGGAGTATGGACTTTATCTTCAGAGCACTTGGACTCTATTGAGTGATTTTAGTCACCTGAGTGAGGTGATCATATTTGAGCTTTATATGCATTCTGATAGCACTGTGGCAGATAGATGACCAATAGGAGGTCTAGAGATAAGTTTCATTGGCCCAAATGAGAAACAGTGGCTTGAATGGCATCGGTTCAGAGTAATGAGCAGAACTGGTGCACTTGATTTATATTCAGGTAGTAGAATCCATAGGACTCAATGATTGGTGTTAGAAGGCAAATGAGAGAAATCTCGGTTGGTTCTCAGGATAATGGCTTCTTCTGTACTGAGGAAATATGTTGAATCAGCAGAGAAATTCTCCCACTCACCTCTAGGTAAGGGCTTCATGTGCCATGGGTAGGGGTCAATAGCTAGAGTCCAAACCACACTTCAAGTATACCTATATATTGTTTTTTGAAATTGTTTTGCATATCAAAATGAGGGGTACAAAAAGATGTCAATTTTACAATTGATTATTTTACTGACTTAAAAAACTCCCCCCAAAAATAATTGCTTAAAGTATTATTCAGGAATTAATAATATTAAAGAGAGTCATTTAAACTAAGGGAATAAAACTTATTTTTGTAAACATAATTGTCCTGAATGAACTGGTGAGATGTATATCACTCCTTTAAAAAGATATACTTTTTGGCCGGGTGAAGTGGCTTACACCTGCAATCCCAGCACTTCAGGAGGCCGAGGCAGGTGGATCACCAGGTTAGGAGTTCGAGAACAGTCTGGCCAAATAGTGAAATCCTGTCTCTACTAAAAATACAAAAATTAGCCAGTGTGGTGGTATGCACCTGTAATCCCAGCTACTTGGGAGGCTGAGGCAAGAGAATCATGTGAAACCAGGAGGCGGAGGTTTCAGTGAGTTGAGATCTCGCCATTGCACTCCAGCCCGAGCAACAGTGTGAGACTCTGTCTCAAACAAAAGAAAAAAAAGATGTACTTTTTAAGAATCTATTCTTCTTAGGATGTGTTCTCTCCTATAAGAGCTCTACATACCTAGAATACATCTCAGAAACACCAAAGGGAGATAAAAAACACAATTTGCAGACTCCATAGTTTTACCAAGCTTTTGTTTTCTTTTGTTTTGCATAGAAACAACCAATGTAAATGTTAAACTTATTTTGGTTAAAACAGAGAAGTTTTTTTGTTTGTTTGTTTTTAAGGACTGAAATTGCCTTACAACGCTGTGAATTCAATCTTGACTCTCATCAGATGTGATTTTGTACAAAGTCACTTTCATTGTAGGATGCTCTTCCTTCTCTGAAAGAGTATAACAAGTTGTACCATCCCTTGGATGAAATAAAATACATGAAGATACTTAAAACTACAATCAAAATGTATAGTATCCCTATTTTGCATTGTGAATAGAGGTCAGAATCAGGACATTTGAAAAGCAACGAAAATGAGCAAACATTTATCTGTGAACATGGAGGAATAGATAAGAAGCCACAGTGTTTCTTTTATCTCCCAGGTTAGGAAGCCTGCCCACTGCCTCCATTGTCCTGAGCCCATGATCAAGGTCATCTGCTTGGGAAGAGCAGTGGTATAAAATTTTAGAAAGCATCTGTTTGGGCGCAGAGTATTTCACTGTAAAAAGCAGTATGCGCTATCTTAAGCAAAGCTTTTTTGAATGTGTTTAAAGACTCCCAAATTTCCTGCATATAAATGTTGAATACCTCCAACATGTCAATCAATCTTGTTTTCCAGTTAACTTAGAATAAAATGATAATGAACTTGCATTTAGCCAGCGCCTTTCACAGAGTGAGCATAATTAGACTTGGAAAAGATCTATTAGGATATCCAATTTCATCTCTCTGCCCCGAGAGAACTATTTCTCCTGAGAGATCCCTGTTACTGTGTCCTGACTTGTTTTAAAAGTCTCATGGGAAGAACTATTTACTACTTTCTTGGATTATTTAATTATAGGCTTAAAGGGAAGTAACACCAGTCTAAGAATCAGGAAACATGGATTTGAGTTTTGATTTTGTCATTTATTAGTTTGTGACTTTGACCCAGAAACTAGTGGCTTTAAGTCTTAATGTACAAAATGGTGTCAAAGTTTTCTATATCACAGGGTTGCGGTAAAATCAAGAGAGAAAACATATGCCAAAGGACAGATACAAGGCATGAAACATTAGAGTCCCCTGATAAATATGATTTCTTTCTTTGGCAATTTCCTCTACCAACCATTCCCACACCTATCCCTCCCATATCCCCTCCGTCCTACACTTTTCCTGAGTTAAGTACACGCTTTGAATTTGGTGAAGGATCTTGTTGCTTTTCTTCTCTCTAGTTTCCATGTATTTTCTGGAGCTGCCATAACAAAGTACCACAAACTGGGTGGCTTATAACAAGAGCTATTCAATCCATCACAGTTCTGGAGGCTGGAAGACTGAAATTAAGGTTTCAATGGGGCAGTACTCCTTTTGAAGCTCTATGGGAAAGCTCCCCTTGCACTTCCTAGCTTCTGACGGCTCTCAGAAATCTTTTGCATCCCTTGTCTTGTGTCTGGTTCCCTCCCATCTCCAGCACCATCTTCACATGGCCTTCTTCCCTGCGTGTGTATGTGTGTGTGTGTGTGTCTCCATATGTTAGCACCTCTTCTTACAAAGATGCTAGTCAATCAATTTCATGCTCATCCAAAACCAGTATGACCTCATCTTACATGATTACATCTGCAAATATCCTATTTTCAAATAAGGCCCGGCTATGAGGTTCTGGGTGGGCATGAACTTTGGGAGCAACACCATCTACCCTGCATATCCTCAGCAGACCTCCCAATACCCTTTTCCACTGTAAGATGTAAAGCAAATTCTAAAAAGACCTAACTCTGCTTCTGTGGATATAATCAATAATCAAACTTCCTTCTTTTACTCAACGTGCATTGTTTTCTCAAATATTTTTGCATTAGTTTCATCAGTTAAAAAAAAAAAAATTACCACTCTGCCCCAGTTGTCTTTATGTGTCTCTGAAGATTCTGAAGATCCTACGAGCTTGGAAAGAGAAGAAAGGAAAGATGAGAGATTAAAAAGATGGAAGGAAGGTTCTGAATGTGTGAACATTCCAAATTTGTTAAATTCCTCTATACCATTTTATAATCTTTGAAATGCAAAGAGGGGGAAAGTCCCTGTTCTTTCATGTGTTTCTGCTGAGTGACGTAAGCCCCTCTTATAACCTCTCTCAAGATTCCCATCCTTTTCTCATATGTAAACTTGGGGAAAAGCATAACTAGTGCCTTGCCTGTCACTCATTGTTTTTGATAGGGCAGCATGGCATGACAAGATAATTGTAAAAGGTTAAGTGATAGATATGCTTGAATTCTTGTAAAGAGCATTATTGTTCCTCTTGCTAGATTATAAATGACTTGAGAATTAGTGTCATTTCTTACTCATACTTGTTCTTCCTCCTTTATTCCTTTCTCCTTTTTTTCCAGAGCAACCTATTAATGCCAATATTAAAAGTTTATCGGCTAGCCATATGCAGAAAGCTGAAACCGGATCCCTTCCTTACACCTTATACAAAAGTTAACTCCAGATGAATTAAAGATTTAAACCTAAGACCTAACACCATAAAAACCCTAGAAGAAAACCTAGGCAATACCATTCAGGACATAGGCATAGGCAAGGACTTCATTACTAAAACACCAAATGCAATGGCAACAAAAGCCAAAATAGACAGATGTGATCCGTTTAAACTTAAGAGCTTCTGCACAGCAAAAGAAACTATAATTAGAGTGAACAGGCAACCAACAGAATGGGAAAAAAATTTTGCAACCTACCCATATGACAAAGGGCTAATATCTAGAATCTACAAAGAACTTAAACGAATTTACAAGAAAAAAACAACCCCATCAAAAAATGGGAGAAGGATTTGAACAGACACTTCTCAAAAGAAGACATTTATGCAGCCAACAAACATATGAAAAAAAGTTCATCATCAGTGGTCATAGGAGAAATGCAAATCAAAACCACATTGAGATACCATCTCATGCCAGTTAGAATGGTGATCATTAAAAAATCTGGAGACAACAGATGCTGGAGAGCATGTGGAGAAACAGGAACACTTTTAAACTGTTGGTGGGAGTGTAAATTAGTTCAACCATTGTGGAAGACCGTGTGGTGATTCCTTAAGGATCTAGAAATAGAAATTCCATTTGACCCAGCAATCCCATTACTAGATATATACCCAAAGGATTATAATCATTCTATTATAATGACCATGCATACATATGTTTATTGTGGCACTGTTCACAATAGCAAAGACTTGGAACCAACCTAAATGCTCATCAATAACAGACTGGACAAAGAAAATGTGGCACATACATACCACAGAATAATAAGCAGCCATAAAAAGGATGAGTTCATGTCCTTTGCAGGGACATGGATGAAGCTGGAAACCATCTTTCTCAGCAAACTGACATAAAAACAGAAAACCAAACACCACATGTTCTCACTCAAAAGTAGGTGATGAACAATGAGAATACTTGGACATAGGGAGGGGAATATCACATACCAGGGCCTGTCAGGGAGTGGGGAGTGTTAGGGGAGGGATAGCAGGGGGTGGAGGGATTAGGGAGGTATAATAAGGGACCTACATTAGAAATACCTAGTGTAGATGATGGGGGATGGATGCAGCAAACCACCATGGCATGTGTATACTATGTAAGACCATGCATGTTCTACACATGTACCCCAGAACTTAAAGTATAATAAAAATAAATTAATTAATTAAAAAAGAAATTTCTAAAATAAGTTTACCTATTTGGGGAATTCAACTTATGTAAAATTAAATTCCTACTTTCCCAAATTTTGTATTTTAACTCTGTCAATACATATGTATGGGAATATTTTCCCATAAGTTTTAGAATTTGTTCTCATTTTTTCATGTGTCCAATGTCCTTTTACCCTTTTTCAACATGAATAGCCAAAATCATTATTTATTTGCAATGAAAACTGCAAATAAATTGCTTCCTGTGAGTTTTTTATGAAACAACTATGAGAAATAACTATTGTATATAAAGCTCTTGTTTTATAATGACAGATAAATATAAAATATCCAGCTGATCCTGTTTCCACCTTCCAATCTCAAAGAAATGTTGCATTAGCATTTCTTTTTTGTTTGTTTGTTTGTTTTAGAGGGAGTTGTCAGCCATGGCTGAAGTGCAATGGCACCACCTTGGCTCACTGCAACCTCTGCCTCCTGGGTTCCAGCAATTCTCCTGCCTCAGCCTCCACTGAGTAGCTGAGATTGCACTTACCTGCCACCTTGCCTGGTTAATTTTTGTATTTTTACTAGAGACGGGTTTTTACCATGTTGGCCAGGCTGGTCTTGAATTCCTGACCTCAGGTGATCCACCACCCCCACACCCCAGCCTGGGCTAATCACTTCCAAAGTGCTGTGATTACTGGCCTGAGCCACCCAGCCTGGCCCACATTAGCATTTCAATCCAGTCATTTGGTGGAATCCACAAGGTCTTAAGTCAATGCAAACAAAAACACAAAAAAGTAATGTTAAAACCAGAAAAAGAAAAACAGGCTGATTTTATTTGTTAGCCTGAAATATTGTGGTAAGCTTAATATTTTCTATCATCAATTCATATGGATGAATACATTCAGGAGCATGTGATTTTGTTATTCTCAAATAAGTAATCAAGGTGATAGGGTCATTCACTTTAGGCAACAAGGAGAATCAACCTCACTTTGTCATTGTTTGATTTGACAACATTTGGACCTATCTCGTCTTTTATTTATCCTTTTTCTTGAGTAAATTAAACAATTCATTTATCTCTGATAATTTAAACTTTCTCCCCTCTGTCTTCTTTCTTTCAACTGTTTGTCTAGGGTCCCTGCAAGGGATAGAGTTCTTTGAAAATTTTCATATGTATTGAATTATTTTTTAAATGGGAAACATACATGGCCATTTTCCCTCAGTCTTACTTTAATAAAGGTTATTATTATTTATCTTTTTTTTAAAAAAAGTGTAGGGGGATAGTTTAGGTATTGATTATGTTGCTACTGGCATGTAACTCCATCTCTCTACCAGTAGTTTTCTAGTCTATAAATGGGGCTTAATACCAAGTTCATATGGACTTTAGGTGGATTAAAGTGAGGCACTTGGGTACTGCAGAGACAGGAAGATGTTTATGGAAATGCTTTCTTCCATTAATTGTTGTTTGGTGCCAAAGAAGTTCATTCACTTTCCTGGGCCTCAGTTTCCTTAAACATAAAGTGAAAATAACAACACCCACTTTATGGATGAGAAGATTCAATAGGATGACAAATAATACACTTAAATGTTTTCTGAGAATGCAGAATTATATTGATACTAGGTAAAGAACAGTGTTTAAAAACAAATTCAATTTCTTCAGTAAGGTCTACGTATTTTTGGAGGCTGTGGAATTGTGTTTCCTCTCTCAACAATTTCTACTACATTGAACATTAAATTTATAAATGCAACAGCTACGATGCTGTCTAAAACTATCTTTAGAAAGAGTTGTACTTTTTTTTTGGTTATTCTTTTTTTTTTAATTGCATTTTAGGTTTTGGGGTACATGTGAAGAACATGCAAGACTGTTGCATAGGTACACACATGGCAGCGTGAGCAATCCCATTACTGGGTATATATCCAAAGGATTATAAATTGTTCTACTGTAAGGACACATGCACACAAATGTTCATTGCAGCACTGTTTACAAGAGTTGTACTTTTAAAATACATTCTTTAAAGCAAACAACACAGAAATTTTGTCTTAAGGAAATGTTAAATTTGAAACAATATTCATTATCTCTATGGCCCCTGGTAGTTTCTGTAGCAGGGGAGGCAACAGAAGAATAGAACCATAAAAAAGAAAAAAAAGATGAATACACAAAAGACAGTAGAGAAAGCCAGAGTTATAACATGAGATAACGTCATAAAACAAAAGTAATAGGCTGCTGGTAATATTAACTCAGGTAATACATACCAGGCTGACTACTAAGGTTCATGGCTATTACCGTGTAACCACAGATTAAAAAACATTCTGTTCAAAACTCATTTCCTGCAGACTCCTTCAAAATATCTATGAAGATCCTATCTATTGAGTGAAACTCTTTCTATCACAGTTGTGAATATATAAGCCTGGGAGCTTTATGCTTATCGTGAACAAATTTGATGCATTAAGCGATCCCAGATCATTCCATTTGTGACCCACACAGAGGTTTGAAAAGTAACTGGGCACAAAATTGCTAAATACATTTCAATTTAGACTAAGTAAGAGCTTGTAAAGAGAAAAATGGCTAAAAAATATTATGTAATTAGTGCAGCTCTCCTAAGGAGAGATATAATTATAATAATCATAAATCATTTTCCCCTCATAACTGTAAATAGAGAACAAAGGGAAAATGACAGACTCTCTCTATCCGTTTTCATTCCGGTGATAAAACAGTTTTTGACATGGGTTACTGTCACCCATGATTGTCAGTTTGGAGAAAGTGGGTTAAGAAAAAACATCTTGTTTTAATTTCTGAGGGAAAAAATCATTTTTTACTAATTGTCACTAATGTTCTTTGATAAGAATGAACTTTTCACACTTCTGATTGCTCCCAGTCTGCTGTTGAAGATGGAATGAAGAAGAAGAAATATCTTTGAACTTTTGTGTACCCATATTCTAATCTTAACAAAGAGCTGTTTTAGAAACAGACTTTGGCTAAGTTGGGTTTGATGGATTGATCGATTAATTGGTTGACTGATTTTTCCCTTCTACTGCAGGGATGTGGAAGGAAAAAAAAGCCATTGGTATAACTGGTCCTACATCATGTCGAGACACTTTTCGATTTCATTGCAAAACAAGAAACATCTTAGAAACTTTATATGGTCTATAAATATGTTTGTGTATAGGCACAGTTATTTGAAGATAGATGCTTCATATTTGAGAAGAATTTGGTCTTTCGGAGCCACCTACAAAATTGTAATTTTTGATATTTTTCTTCTAAATATTTTCAGGTTGCCTACATTGATGATAGAATTTTTGTTTAGTAGAGGAGCTGCAGATCCAAGCCACAGTTCTGTCGAGGCAAGGAAGAAACTAAACAATGGGATGCACTGGTTTCAATGGCAAAGGCGAGCAAGCAACCAGCAAGTGGACCACGGCCACTGTGCCAGGGACTAGGGTGCCTTGCCTAGGAACCCTGAGGCTCTCCTCCACCATGATTTCACAGAAGTCCCCCAGTTTTTCCCTCATGTTGTTTGTACCCTCCTCAGCTTCTTTTTTTCAGATAGAAATGTGTTGGGGTCACCCCACATTGAATGGATCCAGCTTTAGGTAAAGAACCATGATGGTATTCTCTGGAAAATCTTTTGCTTTTCCTACTACAAGAGACAGATGATTCTGGTTCTACCTCACTACGTTCCTATTCTTCCTGTTTTGAATATATGCCCAGCCTTCCTGTAACCATGAACTCAGGGCCAAAAGAAATTCAGAAGCAGTGACAGTGATATTATTTGAGGACTTATGAAATGCCAAAAGGCGCCAACCTCTTAACTTCATACTTAATATTTATTTAATTTCATGATAATTGGACACTTGGAGCAGAAGGCTTCCTAAATTGAACATATGAATATTATATTAGGAAGAAAACAGTGGGAGAGGAAATCAATTGGAGATTTATTTTTTTCAGGAGAGAATTCCTTAGAATGACTTGAAATCATTGTTTGACTTGCCATATTGAATTAAGTTTTATCTGAATTAGAATTTTCTTAGTTGCTTTTTGTTTTGTTTTGTTTTGTTTTTCTGACAAAATATTTGGTGGGGACTTCTGAAGAAAACCAGATCATATATTCCTTTATTTATTTTATTGCTAATTTTTGTAGATCCATAATAGTTGTACATAATTAGGGGGTAAATGTGATATTTTGATACAAGTATATAACGTGTAATGATTACATCTGGATAACTGGGATATCCATCAGCCCAACCAATTATCATTTCTTTGTGCTGGAAATATTCAGATCTGCTCTTCTAGTTATTTTGAAATATACAATAAATTATTACTAACTATAGTTATCCTGTTGTGCTACTTAACATTAGATTGTATTCCCGTCTATCCAACTGTATTTTGGTGCCTGTTAACCAATTCCCCTTTGTCCTCCCCTCACCATTACTCTTCTCAGCCTCTCGTGGCCACTATCTATGAGATCAATTTTTTATTTCCCACATGAGTGAGAATATGCAACACTTGTCCTTCTGTGCCTGGTTTATTTCATTTAATGTAATGTCTTCCAGCTCCGTCCATGTTGTTGCAGATGACAGGATTTCATTCATTTGTATGTCAGAATAGCATTCCATTGTGTATATGTACCACATTTTCTTTATTTGCTTATTTGTTGATGGACGCTTAGGTTGATTCCATGTCTGGACTATTGTGAATAGTGCTGTGATAATAAACATGGGCATGCAGATACCTTTTTGACATGCGGATTTCTTTTTGTTTTTTCTTTTGGATATACATTCAGCAGTGGAATGGCTGAATCATATGGTGGTTCTATTTTTAGTGTTTTGAGAAATCACCATATAGTTTTCCATAGTGGCTGTATTAACTGACAGCCAACAACAGTATATAAGCATTTCTCTTTCTCTGCATTCATACCAGTGTTTATTTTCTGTCTTTTTGATAATAGCCATTTAGCGGGAGTGAGGTGATATACCATTGTGGTTTATATTTGCATTTCCCTGACTATTTGTGATGTTGAGACTGTTTTCACATACTTGTTTGCCATTTGTATGTCTTCTTCTTAGAAATATCTATTTAGATCTTTTGCCCACTCTTTAATTGAATTATTTTATTGCTATTGAGTTGTTTTAGTTCCTTATTTATTATAGTTATTAAGCCCTTGTCAGATGGATAGTTTGCAAATATATCCTATTTTTGGGTTGTCTCTTCACTTAGTTGATTGTTTCCTTGCTGTACAGAAGCTATTTAACTTGATGAAATCCTATTTGTCAATTTTTACTTTGTTTACCTGTGCTTTTGAGGTATTAATCAAGAAATCTCCTTGCTGAGAATAATCTCCTGAAGCATTTCCCCAATGTCTTCTAGTAGTGTCACAGTTTTCGGTTTTACATTTAAGCCTTTAATCCATTTCGATTTGATTTTTGCATATGGTGAGAGATAAGGGGCTAGTTTCATTATACTATATGTGGATATTGAGTTTTCCCAGAACCATTTACTGAAGAGACTGTTCCTTTCCCAAAACATCTTTCTGGCAACTTTGTCCAAAATGAGTTGACTGTAAATGCATGTATGTATTTCTGGATTTCTTATTCTGTTCCATTGGTCTATGTGTCAGTTTTTCTGCCAGTACTGTGCAATTTTGACTGCTATAGCTTTGTAGTATAATTTGAAATCAGGTAGTGAAATGCCTGCAGCTTTTCTCTTTGTTTGTTTGTTTTTTTGCTCAGGATTGTTTTGGCTATTCTGGGTCTTTTGTGCTTCCATATAAATATCAGGATGTGTGTGTGTGTGTGTGTGTGTGTGTGTGTGTGTGAATGTAACTGGCTTTTTGGTAGGGATTGCAATGGATCTGTAGATTGATTTGGGTAGTATGGACATTTTAACAATACCAATTCTTCTAATTTGTGAACATGGAATATCTTTCTATTTTTTATGTGAATCCTCAATTTCTTTCATCATTGGTATATGGTTTTTATTGTTGATATCTTTCATTTCTTTGATTAAATTAATTTCTAGGTATTTTTTCTTTTGTAGCTATTATGAATTAGATTGCTTTATTGATTTCTTTTTCAGGTTGTTCACTGTTGGCATGTAGAAATGCTTCTAATTTTTGCATGTTGATTTTATAGCCTGTAAACTTACTGAATTTATCAGTTCTAATAGTTTTTTGATGAACTATTTATGTTCATGTATACATATAAAGTTTATTGAGAAATAATTTATATTCTATAATATTTACCAATTTTTAACTGAATTCAACAATTAAATTAACTTTTGATATTCAATACAGTTTTGCCACCATTAGCATAACATAATTTTAAATATTTTTATTAACATCCAAAAATTCCTCTTGCAATTCACAGCCATTCCTTTTCTCATCCCCAGTCTCAGGAAACCACTAACTTATTTTCAATCATTATAGATTTGATCTTTTTATATAAATGGAGTCATGTAGTATGTGGTCTTGTATGTCTAGTTTCTATTACTTAGCACAGATATATTTTAGATGCACTCCTGTTTTAGCCTGCATCACTAGTTTATTTTACTTGAATAGTATTCCATTTTATGATAGAACAGATTTTGTTTAATTACTAAGAAACAGGAATTTGACTTGTTTTCCATTTTTGACTATTATGAATACCGCTTCTGTAAACAATTACATGCAAGCCTTTGTCTGGACATGTTTTCACTTTCTTGGGTAGATTTCTAGGAGTGGAAATATAGGGTCATGATACATTTATATTTAACTTTTTAAAGATACGGCCGAAATATTTTTTAAAACAGTTGTACCATTTTATATTTCTATCAGCAATGTTATAAGGGTATCAATTTCTCCACATTGCTGCCAATACTTACTATCTTTTTTATTATAGTAATTCTAGTGGATGTTAAATGGTATATTATTGTGGTCTTGATTTGCATTTCTTACAACACTAATGAAGGATGTTGAGATCTTTTCATGTGTTTATGAGCCATAACTATTATTCTAATATTTTGCCCATTTTTAAGTTAGGTGCTTTTAAATCACACTTGTAAATTATTGCTTCATCTTAGCAAGTAATAGGATCTAATATTAGCCTTACTGATAAGATGTAGTGCCTCACTTTTAAATTGACACCTGGTACCTGACCTGCAATTAAGCTGATTTTTCCATTAGGGCCTAGTCTCTTTGTTTTGTTTTGTTTTTTGAGATGGAGTTTCATTCTGTCACCCAGGCTGGAGTGCAGTGGTGCCATTTTGGCTTACTGCAACTCTGCCTCCCGGGTTCAAGTTATTCTCCTGCCTCAGCTACACAAGTAGCTGGAATTACAGGTGCATACCACCACGTTCAGCTAATTTTTTATTTTTAGTAGAGATGTGGTTTCACCCTGTTGGCCAGGCTGGTCTCGAACTCCTGACCTCAAGTGATTGACCTGCCTCAGTCTCCCAGAGTGTTAGGATTATAGGAGTGAGCCACCATGCCCAGCCAGCATTACATTGCAGTCTTGTCCAGTTCGTTTCCTGAGTGTTCATTAATTCCTTCGTTCTCTTATGTTATTGGAGCACTACTCAGACTTGTTTAACTGAAAACTTTCATGGCATTTTAATGACATGTTTAGTGACATTCTTAGTGACAGACAGGTACATGATCCAGAACCAGAGCACCCTACCTACCTAACTCCAGTTACCTTGGGTTGGTAAGAGTATATTTGTTTCTCACCACTTGAGAAGTGAGAGCCATCCTCCTGGTTCTAACACATCCTTAAATTATGTTTGCGTAATCCTTCCCTCTCTAGACACTGTGCTCTGGGCTGCTATGCTGCTATCAGTTTCTTTTTTCTCCTCTACCAGGGAATGTTATACTTTGGCCATAAGAACTGTAAGAAAGCACAGAGTTTCAAAAAAATAAAAATTTACATTCTGTTTGGGGGATCAGGCACAGCTTCCTGGATTTAATAAAGTTTGAAAATAAGACTGAAGACTA
Organism: Cebus imitator; assembly: GCF_001604975.1. NCBI lineage: Eukaryota > Metazoa > Chordata > Mammalia > Primates > Cebidae > Cebus > Cebus imitator. The sequence goes on along the minus strand of NW_016107893.1, from coordinate 408,919 downwards.
AATATTGTGCATTCTAAAAAGCCCCTTAAGCTCTCAGACTCTCCTCTAGAGTTTAGACAAAACCAGCCCTCCATTTACTCACTTCCATCACAGAGTAAGTAATGAACCATGTTCCATGATGCAGGTCACATTTTGTAATCACAAATGTGCCTGTTTGCCCAGCACTCAACCTTCTTCTTGTGCTTCTATGTTTAAGCTAACTTAAATAGGAGGCAATATACAACAGTGATCATGAGTGTGAATTCTGGATCCAGATTGCCTGGGATCAAACACTGGGAAAATTACTACATCTTTCATTGTCTCTGAATCATTATCTATAAAATGGGAATAATAATAGCATGCATTTCATAAGTTAGTTTTGAGGATTATGAATTAATGCATGCAAAGCATTAGAACAGTTCCTGGCACATAATGAGAACTGTGAAGATGTTAAGCCATTTTTCTTCTTATTGATCCTCACACCTAATATTTGGTATTGTTTGCCTGGTAATAAATTTTGCTTCATTCTCTGTTGCTGAGAATTTCTATCATTGACTGAACTGCCTGTGGCCATCCCGAATAGATAGCCTATGTAATATCTCCGGGATCCTGGGATTACAAAGGGAAGCATCATACAGTTGTTAACTGAAGAACTGAAGCATTGAAATCAACAGACTTGAACCTCAGCCAAATACTATTGCTTATTTTTAAAACCTTAGGCAATGAACTCAACCTGTCTAGGTTTATGACTTACGGAGTCGCTATAGATATAAACAGATGTTTCATATAAAATATGAATATGGAAATGTGCTCAACACAAGTTATCTGTGGCTACTATTACCATCACCACTATTACCAAACCACCACTTTGGTGCCACTTCCAATAAAAGCAGCAATCATATGGCATGCCCTGATCTCCTAGGACTCCAGACACGTAGAACAACTACAAACATAGAAGTTCATTTAGACAGGAGGAAGAAATTAAACGAGAAAAAGAATAAAGTTGGTAAAAAGACCAAAAGGTAACTGTTGATTCAATTTGGTAAGTCCAATTTAGCTAAACATAGGGACCCGTGGGAGAAATGTATCAAATAAACCTTAATACATTTTTTAGTCTGAAAACTAAAATAATGGAACTTATGTTTAGGAAAACAAATCTTGGTAGTAAAGAAAATAATGTCATTTTGAGGGAAGGCAAGGGAATAAGATGTACACAGCAGTCAGAAACTATTGGAAGGGGCAGGCAAGATGAAACTGGAGCATTCATTAGGTGCTTTACTCTCAAGATAGGAAGTGGGGAGATACATCTACCTGTAGAAGCAATATTGCAGAGGAACCACAACTGGTCTGAGAAGTGAGTATTTGTGTCACAGAGAAAGAAAAAAGCAAACATGACCATGAGTTTTTGAGCTAAATACTAGAAAGATAGAAACAGGACAGTGAAATCAAGGAGTGATTGTGAGTAGAGATACTATAAGTGAGGTTCCTAGGCATAAATAAAAAAATATAGACTTTGAATATTTTTTTGGTAGGGTAATACGTTGCTTAAAATAGCTTCCAAATTCCTTGGATGTCAAATGGGACCAATGACAATTACCTTGCCAGATGATACAGGAAACTAAATTATGGAAGAAAATACATATTTAGGTACAGCACCTACTACAGGATTTTAAATAAAGTAGAGATACAATAAATGGTAAGCGTTTCCAAATTCATTCTTGTCATGATAACTTCCATGAAATTTTAATTAAAAGGGGTATCTAAATGCAAGTGTTGAGCATACATAGTAGTAGAAGGGGAGATGGGTTGGGAGCAGATCTCGGGATCTTCAGTCGATGGCATGAAGCCGTGATAGTTGAGGAGCTCTTATCCATTCACACAAGAAGGAAGTATGGCACAGCATTCTGGAGCCCAAGTTCCAGAATGTATCTCCTGGGTTAGAAGTTAGTATTTCCTGTTATTAACTGTGACTTCAGGCAGGTTATGCAATCTCTCTGCCTCTGTTTTTCTTCATCAGGTAAACGTCTAACATATAGAATTAATTGATGCATGAAATATTATTATGTATGTAAAACATTCAGAAAATAGTGCCTGACCCTTGTTAGATGTTTAATAAATTAGTTATTATCATCATCTTAGTTGTCAAATATGTATTATACCTCTCTTTTTATAAGTCATTAACAAAGACAGTTTTATGAAGATGAACTTTTACTATAGCAGACGAAGGAAAGAAAATTGCAAAGGAATGTGAAGCAACAATATACTAAGTGGAACCAGGCTATGTCACAAAAGCCAGAGGAAGAGCAGCCCTTACAAAGTAGGAAGTCATGTTTTCTGACTAAACATTTCAGTGAGATTAAATACTAATAAAATACTATAAGACATATGTGGCAGGCAGAATAATGGCTCTTCAAAGATGTTCACATTCTAATCCCTAGGATCTAGAAGTATTTTACCTTACATGGTTCAAGGAACTTCATAGATATGAATTAACTAAGTATTTTCAGGTGGGAAAATTATCCTGGATTATCTGGGTGGAAGCAGGGTTCTTTTTTTTCTTTTTTTTTTTTTGAGACAAAATCTCGCTGTATCGCCACGTGCCGGGCTGGAATGCAGTGGCGCGATCTCGGCTCACTGCAACCTCCGCCTCCCGGGTTCAAGCAATTCTCCTGCCTCGGCCTCCTGAATAGCTGGGACTAGAGGCGTGCGCCACCACGCCCAGCTAATTTTTGTATTTTTAGTAGAGACAGGGTTTCATTACGTTGGCCAGGATGGTCTTGATCTCTTGACCTGGTGATCTGCCCGCTTCAGCCTCCCAAAGAGTTCTTATAAAAGAGATGTAGGAGGGTCAAAGACAGGGAGGAAGATGATGTGACAAGGAAAAAAAAGGGAGAAAAGGTGATGTGATGTGGCGCTATGAGTCAAGGAATGCAGGCAGCCCTAGGAACTGGAAACGGCAAGAAAATGGATTCTCCCCCAGAGTCTCCAGAAGGAATCAATCCTGCTAGCTCTGTTTTCAAATTTATTTGCAAAATTGATTTGCTACTGAAATAATCACTAAGTCAAAGTTTCCTTTTCTGCAAACCTATCACATTTCATCTAGTTAGGCTAAAAAAATAGGTTTTGGGTTTGAAAACATTTTGAAATCTGGTAAAGCACTTGAAACACAAAGACTAAACAGTACCTTAATTTTAGTATTTAATAAGGAACGAAAATAATAAGTATTAAGTATTAAATAATATGTATTAAAAAATTAGTAAATATTAAATAGGCAACAAAAATAACCTTTCCAGCATTTGTTTTTCAGCGATGACAGTGAGGAATAAAATCCAAATACCTGTGAGAACTGATACCACTAACATGTTAGTTTGTTGCCAATGAGTATTTAAAATGTCATACTAGGGAGAGAGCAAACTCATAGGGAAGCTAGATATCAGTTTAGAATTCTTGTTCTCATGCTCTTTTACTTTTGGGCAAATTGTCTTGATGTCTTTCTCTCTAGTACCACAAATGCTTCCTCTCCTTCTAGCTGACTTATATTGAAGTCTCTGTCATAACTCTTCTTTTGGGACATAGGACAAGATTTTCTCTGGGCTTCTGTTTCCCCATTTCTAAAATAATGACATACCACCACTTCAGAAATTCCCAATGAGGACAAAATGAGAGGCCGGATGCCAACTGTATCAAGCACACAGTAAATATCATATTATGGTTGTTTCTGTTCCCTCTTCTTTTCTAGGACACAGGAGAATGAAAGAAGTAGTACTGAAACCACTGGAAATAATATTTAAATACAAATATGGCCTGGTTTCCAGCTGTAATACTCTCAAGAATTCTCATCCTCTATGTAAAATAGATTAAAAATGATAAAAGCAGAATATCAGAATAGCCAACTCCAACTTTTCCAACGCGCCCCCAACCTTCTCCCTTCTTACCTGTATACTACCTATCCAGTTAGTAAGAACATGAGTTGCTTAAACTAGAAATCTAAGAGGCATTTGACTGCTGAGCCTTCTTCATCAATAAGATTGTTAGTTAACAAATTCTATTTCATCCCAGAAATGTCTCTAATTCACCTCCCTTCCTAAGACCACACTGCTCCATCCTCAGTTAAGTCAAGTCAGCATGCTTACTTACCAGCTTGGCCTTCCTCCTTCTAATCTTAACTCCTCCAATTCATTTGCTACAACTGTAAATGCTTTTTAAAATTTGTGTTTTTGCCTCTAGTAATAGATTCTTGTTGAATACCTGAGAAATTTTAAAATAAAATAAAATGCAAGTTTTTTTTTTTGTTTTTTTGAGACAGAATCTCACTCTTGTCGCCCAGCCTGGAGTACAGTGGCGCAATCTTGATCTCAGCTCACTGCAACCTCCACCTCCTGGGTTCAAGCAATTCTCCTCCCTCAGCCTCCTGAGTAGCTGGGATTACAGATGCCTGCCACCATGCCCAGCTAATTTTTGTACTTTTAGTAGAGACAGGGTTTTGCCACGTTGGCCAGGCTGGTCTCAAACTCCTGACATCAGGTGATCCACTCGCCTCAGCCTTCCAAAGTGCTGGGAGTACAGGTGTGAGCCACCACAGCTGGCCAATGCAAACTTTTAACCTATCATTTTCGATTCTTCAAGATCTGGTCTTAACCCATACATGCAGTTCTGTTTTCCACCACCCCTCTCCACATTCCATGTACCATATTCCAGTTACAACTGATTTCTCCGAATCCACTGCACACCCTCACTTGCCCTTCACCTCTGTCTTTATGTATTTTACTTCCTGATGAATCAGTCTCAAGTAGCATTTCAGACATTATCACATCACTCTACTTTCTTCATCTCAAGTATCTCTGTCTTTTTATTTATGCCTTTTCCCCTTCTGCCACAGTATAAACCCCATAAGAGCCATGATCTTGTCTTGTTCAGTCATTTAATCCTAGTGTGGTATTATGAAATATACATTTGACTTTCATTTCCCACATCCTGGCCCACAACTCCTAATGGTGGAATCTCCTGAATGATGAGTGTCCTTTATATGCTAATGAGATGACTATTGGCTGGAAGCCTCTAGACAGCCTCAGGACAGGGGTTGGTAACCAGAAATACCAAGGCAGATTAGTGAGTTGGGTTGTTCAACTCAATCCCCCACCTCCCAGGAGCAGAGAGGGGCTGAAGGTTGAGTTGATCACCAATGGCTTGTAATTTAAGCAATCTCGTTTATATAAGGAAGCTTCCATAAAAACATATCAGGACACGGCTTCTGGATTTCTGAACCTGTAGAGGTGCCTGGACTGTGGGATGCCCAGAGAGGGCATGAAAGTTCCTTGTCCCTTCACACATGCCTTACTCTATGCATCTCTTCTACCTGGCATTTCATCTGCATCCTTGGTGACACGCTTTACAACAAGTGGGTAAACATAAGTGTTCCTGAGTTCTGGGGGGCTCTCTAGCAAGTTAATTGAATTATGGGAACCCCTGATTTGTAGCCAGTTGTTCAAGGTATAGGTGACAACCAACTATGTGCAATTGGCATCTGAAGTAGATTTTAGTCTTATGGGACTGAGCCTTCAAGCTGTGAGATGTGGTGCTATTTCAGGTAGATAGGGTCAGAATCAAATTGAATTGAAGGACATCTAGTTAGTATCTGCTGGGAAATTGCTTGGTGTGTAGGAAACAGACACAACACATACACAGACACATACGCAAACACACAAACACACACCACATATCTGGTGTTAGAAGTGTTGAGTGAAAGTAAAAAAATAAATAAAAATCCCCTGGTTTTTTTCCCCTATTTTTAGGCCAGGTGTCCATAAAATTACTGGTAAATTAAATGGTTTGAATTGTGTGTGTAATAAATGAATGAAGAACAGCCCCTCTGGCTAATTACCTTTATTTCCTCATATTGGTCAACTAATAACCATCTTTTCATTCTCATTGTAATTGACTATAGAAGGATGTGACAGAGAAAACTGAGTCTTGCCAATATTCCTGTCTCTTTTTCTTGGACACAGAGCCAGACTAGTATTTCCCAGCCTCCCTCACAGGTAGAATGCTCACGTAACAATATGTGACTGGAGAACAAGCAGGAGGATTGGTGTAGGGTGGAGCCGTAAGGTAAAGGAAATCTGGGCCCCTGAATGACTGATGAGAGTAAAGCCTCTATGCCCTATCCAGCACTCATTTTAGACTGTGATTTGAGTGAGAAATTTTTCCTTCATTAAGTTGCTGAGGTTAAGGAGTTATTTGTAATAGCAGTTAGGCTATCCTGACTAACACAAATAGTTTAGTGAAAGCACATGATACCTCTTACCCCTCCCCAACTAAACTATGAGCTCCTAAGCGCAAGGGTCATGGGTGATTCAATTCTGCATCCCCAGCTTATAGTATAATCCCTGATACATATGGTGCATCATGAATTAATGGGTAATTAGAATGAAATGCTTTCAAAATTCTCTCTAAGATATCATTTATTCTCAAATGACACCAAAGGTCCTCTATCCGGCAAACAGTTTTTTCTTAATCAAACTGAAATAAAAAGGAGATTTCTGGTATGTGTGTGATTAATGGAAAAAGGACAGCATGGAAACCAGATAATTCCACTCTCAAAGACTGGTGCTATGACTTTATCTGCCATCTTGAGCAAGTAATTTTACCTCTGTGAATCTCAATTTCTTCCTCTGTAAATGGGGATAGTAATTATTATGAAGACTAGAAATAACATACATAAATCATATACAAGTGCCTGACAAGCATGCTCATCACAATTGGTAAGGAAGATTAATATTTTCAAAATTGCAAGGCAAAAGTCTGTACTTCACAGAAATTGTGAGAGAAAGCATAGCAACCTTCTTTGGTAGAATGCTTGAGAAGATAGTACTGATAATATTTCTTGCATGGGAGGGAAGCTGTACCAATTCTGAGGTTTTGGCCATGGTCTAATGCTTGTGGGAACTCGGGTGGCATATTCCTTGATTGAAAGAACCTGACAGTGCTCAAAAGCATTACAGACACCCAAGAGCTTTGCCAAGAGCTTAGACCATTTGCAAGTAGCAAAGACTGACCTAGCTACTGAGAATATAACAGACAACAAACCAGAGACTTGAGAATCATAAGAATTGAGAAGTAACAGCAGCAATTCCCCAGTCATTCTTTAAAATTCTCTGATATTGCATTCGTTATTTGTAAGTGGATATTTTGCAGGAAACTAACAGCAAATCCAGACCTTGGTGGTAAGATTTTAAGCTAGAGCTTTCTCTAGAGAGATTTATTTAGAGCAAGCCTTTGAATCATTTAAAAGCAAACCAGGAAAATCCTCATGTATTTTCCCCCAGGAAATCACCTCATTTCTGCAGGGAAGATTGGATGATACTCAACAGCCAATATTGACTTATTGGAGATGTTATCAAATCCTCTGCCTTTCCTCATAATGATATGAGAAGATAAAAGACACATTCTGCTACTGAGTCTTCAAAGGAGGCAGAGAAAGTATAATACATAATTTTAACTTAAGGTAGGAAATCAGAAGCTGACCTAGAATTGGCTTCAATGTACTACTATAATCTGCTATAATCTATGACCCAGTCCTCACGAAACTATGAAGATTGTTTCCTACTTGGAGTGTGAGCCCTTAATTTTAAGACAGGCTCAGAGACACTCTGGACGAAGCAATGACTGTAACAGTTATACTAATTGCTCCATTATCAGCTGATTACGGTAAACAACTTTCCAGTTTAAAAGGCACTTGCACAGACATTATTTATTTTAATCTTTTCAGAGTAACACTGTTGGATATCATGAGATTCCCATACAATGGGTGTCACATACTTCAGAGAACTGAGGGTATGAAGGCTAAAGTATTAGAAGATGGTAAATAGGGACCACCGCTCTGCCTAGAATGTACCTTCATAATTGCATATATGAATTCCAGAGTCAAGAGAGATAAAGGTACATCCTTCTAAGTCCCAGCCAATGTCTAGTCTTTTGTGGATCTGAATTGAAGTGGGGGGACTTGGATTTGGGAAGAGTATACGTAATTTGACACTCCTTCTAGCATCTTAGGTTTCAGAAAACAGAAGTAATGTGAAATGCAACTTAGTAGAGTATTGGTTTCATTCCATTATTAAGAAAACAGAAAATAAAGAAATTTAAAACTTGATTAATAATTCAAAAAGAAAAAGTTACAAAGTAGGCCTAAAGGATCTAGTCAGGAGACCTGTAACACCTTTTTCCACAAGGGAATCTCCTTAATCTTGGGAGACAGCGGTAGTATAAGTGTAATCAGTCTTCATCTTTCACAGCACAATTTAATAAAAATTCTAAAATTTGTAACTGAAGAATTAGTAGTATACTTATTTCACTTGGTGATGTAGAATTAATGACAACAAGAAGTAATAAGAGAAATTATTAATAGAGTTAAAGTGGTTCCCTCTAAGCAGTAGGACTGGGTATGGGGAAATTTTTTAAAAAATTATTTAAAATTTTAAAATGAATAAAAGTGAATTATAAAAATATGAAGTTACATCACAATGCATTAGAAAAAGCCTTGGGTGTGCTATCCTGAGCTTATCAAAATGACTTCAGGAAAATTATGCTCTCCAAAATTCACATTAAAAAAATCTGCATAACACATTGAATGGTTTATCTGTATAATAGTTACACCATTTTTTTAACCTATCTATTTCACAGGGTAAAATTTTATGGTAAAAATCTATGCATGGAACATGGATAAGTTCTTTTGGCACTATAAGGCACTTTCAAGACATAATCATGGCTCCACTAATATTCTTACCATGATTATTAGATCATGTGGTACAATATGCAAGATAAATGTCTGCATCTACTGTGTTAGCTAGAATTGAAAGGCATCTTGTCTCTTGACCTCAAAAAGGCACTAGAATAGAAGAATAATATATTGCTGTGTCAGGTTTCCCTGGCAATTGTGATCTACAGTTTTCCTACTGCTCTGAAGAGCAAAAGATACACATATTTCACTGTCTTTTTACCATAAGAACTTGTGATGAAAGCTAACCCCTAAGCATATGGGTTAATGTGGGAAAAATCACATCCACATATAGCAACTTTGAATTTATATCTTAACATTAAAATATTGGCTGTGTGACCACGTATGGAAGACTTGGGTCCAAAGAAGAGATCCACTTGCAGCAGAATTTTCATGTGACTTTAAAAAATAACAGCTTGATCTTTAGTGACATGCACAATTTTATATTCACTTCAGTTAAAAATAAAAATTCTACCTTTATAGGTAAAAGATTTCATCACGCTAATGGTCCTCAGGGAAGCCATGAGATTACTAAAACCTTTTTTCTTTCTTTTTTCGGTTTCAGAGTAACTGCTAAAAGAGATCTTACTAGGGAGAGCCAGGTACGGTAGCTCATGCTTATAATCCCAGCCCTTTGGGAGGCCGAGGCGCGTGGATCACCTCCGATCAGGAGTTCAAGACTAGCCTGGGGAACATGGTGAAACCCCATCTCTACTAAAAATACAAAATTAGCTGTGTGTGGTGACACGTGCCTGTAATCTCAGCTATTCATGAGACCGAGGCAGGAGAATCATTTTAGCCCAAAAGGTGGAGGTTGCAGTGAGCTGAGATTGAGCCATTGCACTCCAACCTGGGTAACAACAGCGAAACTACATTTCCAAATCAAAAAAAAAAAAAAAAAAAGAAAGAAATCTTACTAGGGATAGGGACCTTACATGTTAAAATTTCCAACATGGTCTTTGCCATAAATTGGCATCCCTTATGTAGTAAGTTGGGGTTACATGGAACTTGACACATGCAATAAATGTACTGCGGGGCCCATGTTTTTTCCTGCTTCTATTTTGCTCACTTTCCACCATCTTCAACTGAATTGGCAGAGTCCATCTTAAATAAATATCTGACCCTGTCTCTCTCCTACTTCAGTTCTTTAGCTGGAGTCATGCAGCTCTCAGGATGAATATAAAATCCTCAGCAAGTTACACAAAATCTGCCATGATCTAGCTTTTCTCTAACTGTCCAGACCAACATCTTCTCATAACTACCCTTAATGTCAGATGCTATGCAAAGCTCTTTATGTTGTTCTCTTCTCAACTACTACCTGTCCTTGAAGGTAACTTAGATGTTATCCAAACTTCTCTCCTGTAACCCCACATATTCTGGATCAGGTTTTCTTCCTCTAAGCTTTGATGGGACCTTGCACTTTTATCTATGAGGGCATTTTCACATTGGCCAGAAATCGTTTTGTTCCAGTGTGGGAAACCTGTTTTTTTCCAGGAGAGTTAGTGTGACATAAAGTAGGAATATTGAGTCTGGAACTAGTCCAACGAAGTTCAAATCATGACTCTACCCTTTGCCATCGAAGAGTCCTTGTGCAAGTTGCTCAATTTTTCTGTGCCTCCGTGTCCTTATCTGTAAAATATGAATAATCAAAGTACTTACCTAAGTAGTACAAGTACTACTTAGTTGTGTCAATTTATGTTAAATAACTACAAAGACATTTGGGGACACAGAAGTTTCTCAGTGTGAGTTGGGCTAACCAATTTGACTGCCTATCATAGGGAACCCTGATTAACCAGTATAAATTAATTCCTTTAGATATTATTTTCTTCACTGATAACAAAAATGAGGGTAATGGATTCTAAGAGGTGTGAATACTTCTGCTTAAGGAATAAATGGATTTCACAGTACCTCATCTAGATCTTTTACGGTACTTATTACTTTCCACCTCGTTTTCTGGTTTTCTAGTGTTCCTGTTTTGCACCTTCCTTAAGCAAGTTCAGCTCACATCTTCATTTACATCTTACCTTTCTTAGTAACTAACAGATGCTTGCTGTAGAGCAAAAACTGAAGTATTTGCTAAATGAAAACACACAAACAAATGGGCAAGGAATCAAACACAGCAGCAAGTCTGATACTATACAAGGGTTAACTAGAGTTGTTCTCTTTCACATTGGGTTCTACGACCATGACCACCGTTAATATCTTCAGAAGTAAGAAACATTGTAATTGTAAAATACAACTTCATAAACTTCAATTTCAATTCTAGATACTATAAAAATCAAAATATATTCCCACTCTCTAAAATCTTAATTTAACAGAACAGTTAAGCACTCAGTGAGTATTTATAGATTTCATTGCCTTATGGTAGAGATTGGTGGTAAATATTCAGAATTAGACATTTGCTTTCAAGGAACTTACAAGTGTTTAATGTTATTCTTCTCCCTTAACCACACTTTAAATATATTTTTATGATCCATCAAAAGAGCCTGTTCTAATATGAAATGATATATTCTGCTTGTCTGTATACAATATATTTTGTGCAATTCATCTCACAGAGAAGAGCTTACATTTTTATTAAATTTTTGCACTCACTAAATATCAGAAACCTTATATTTAATCAGATATTTTAAAAGCATGTACTGATAAGCTTGTACATTAAATTAAAAAAATTAAACCCACTAAAATTTATAGTTACATCTAATATTTTCTTACTTCATTTAGCAAATCAGGGAACTCATTGCTAGAAATAAAAGTTTATTCCCCTTTTAATTATAATGATCATTGATTTGTGTAAGTTAGTGTTTAACCCTATGATAGTCTTCTAGAGATCACTTGGACTTAGCCAGAACTCTGTTAAGTCTCTATTTCTAAGTGCAAAGATCTTGTGCAAGCCCTCTCTCTCTCCCTCTCTTGACTATGTTTTTCAGACACTTGCTTTCCTTACTCTTCCACAAATGACTGAAAAATAAAGGCCAAAATGGCAATAGCATTTTATACTCAAGACTCTAGACTCCTCAATGCCTTTACCAACACTCTTTCAACTCCTGCAAGCCACTTCCTGGTTTGCTCCCTGAAAAATAAATTCTATTCACTTTTAAGATACAGTTCTAAAGGTCCATTCTGGAGAATGCCTCTAATATCACTTCACCAAGGTCATTATTTACTCCTCCGGACTTTGTATAACCCAACATCATTATGACATTGCAAGTATTGGCCCAAGTTTCTCATGCACTCTATTATTTTATCTGCACAGCAGTACTGTGAATATCCTTACTGTTTATAATTCTTATTTTATGGTGAAATAAAAGGCAGCTAAGAAAGGTTAGTTAAAGTGCTTGAATTTACTACGTGGAGAAGCTATGATTCAAATCTTGGTCGTTAGGCCTGCAAACTCTGAGTTCATAGCCACCAAGTCACACAATATGTTGTTAAAGCAAACTAACTCTTTTTTCTAGAATTATTTATCCCATGGTCATTCTGTACCTAGGTGGTGAATTTCTTGAGGAAATTAACCTATCGTTGTATTTTTAGTGCCTGGAACCTAATAGGAGTTTAATAACTATTTGATGGATAGGTTGATGTGTTGGTGAAGAGTGAGATGACTGAATGAATGACCAAAATAAACAAAAAACCTAAAACCTATGCACTGACTTGTAGTTTAACATGGAGATAAGATTGAATGCTTAGGTTGGCTTCACCATCCTTTGACCTGCCTTGTTCAACCTTTGTTACCACTCAGGAATACTAATATATACTGATTGCTTTTCACCCACTGTCATTAATATACTAGTTTTCATCACTGAGAATGCTTATATAATGCATCACTTTTGGGTAGTACTTTAAATTTTCATACATCCTTCGAGATAATGCATGTGACATTGTGAGGTTTGTATTTCCTAAAAAGTAGATTTAGTTCCCATGGACTAGGAACCCAATAACTATTAAATGAACTAATGAATCAATAAAAATGAATGGATAAAGGACTTGGTCAATCAACCAACTAATCAATGCTGAAGTACAGAACCTGTAGGTATTAACTTATTAGCTCATGTTTATTTCATACCATTACTAACAGCATTAATACTAACTGCCTAAATATGACTCTGTGACAGATATAATGGTAGGCTTTTATTCACACCAAATTGTAAAATCCTTATAATAGTCCTAGAAGGTATGTGTTTTTAATGCCATCTCAGACATATGCAAACAAAGAATCAGAGAGCTTAATTTTGACGAAGAAACTAATCATCTATGAAACAGCACAGCTCAGATTCAAACTATGCCATTCTTGTTCTTCATTGTCTGCTCTTTCCTTTGTATATGGATTATAGAATATCTGTGCAATATGTAAACCACTAATTCCTACTTTCCTAATGCCACTGAGGTTTATTGATCAGACATATTACTGGAGTTACCAACCCTCATTTGAGAAAAACATTTAAAGGATGGAAAAAGCTGAATCCTCAATTACATACAACTTGCTTTGTTAAACTGGCTTCAGCTGCTTTCTGAAGGTCTGTGGTGAAATAGAGCCAAGTGCTTCCCCTAAATAACTCAGTGCAATCTATCATCTGCTCCTTGCCTCCTACCTCCTTCTCCATACATAGAAAGATAATCATGTATTTATGTAGGGCCTTTTATAGCTCAACAGATTTTTCAATGGTGATTCATTTTGAGGAGGCATTCTTGTGTTTACCAACCTGGCATATTCTCCAAAGGTAAAACTGCAGCTGGCATATGTACATTTTCCCAGGACAAACTCTGTATACCTATTTTATCCCAAGTTGAGAAGTTATTGATTTTAGATCCATGCTAGATCCATAGGGTTAGAAAGATTGAAAGAAAATAAAGGGACTTAATGGATTCTGCCTTTAAGGTAATAATTTTTATCTTTAAAGAAAACGTAATGGTTCCAAATTATTTGTTTTCTTACATGAAATATCAAATTCACTACTCATAAGAAAATCTTTTAGATCTTTTGTAATATTAGATCATATATGAAATATGATTTTTGTAATGGATCAATTCCTAAGGTGAGAAATCAGAAATCACTACAAAAAGGAAAATACAAGAACTAACTTATGATAAGTTAATTATCACAAATGAACATTTATATTAGAATGAATTTTTCTGGCAGTGAAGTTAAGAAAGGCACTTGGTGGCTCACAGCCTTCACTGATAAAAAAATAAGATGATCATCAGAAGAGGAAGTTTCTTGATATATCCTTCACTAGAATTTCATTTTGGGCAGAGCCAAAAATGAAATGGAGGATCATGGCCTCTGCATTACACAGTCCTGGATGGGGCTTTTCCATGCGTAAACCTGGATATTCTACCATTCTAAGGTTTACCACAGTAAAATCAGCTTGTGTTTAACAAGTAATTCAAAAGAACATATGTAATGCAGTTGAAAGAAAAAATAATAATGCCAACATAACTTCAGATTTATTTACCTTTAGAAACAAAATGTTGCCAATACCACTGGAGACCCTAGAGGTCCCCTGCAGGTCCCAGCCCCTTTGCTCCTCCCACTCTCAGAAATAATCAAACTTCTAAAGTTTTAGAGTAGCTATTCCCTTCCTGTAGAGGTTTCCCCTAAACTGTGTGTCCTAAGCAAGATATGGTGTAAGTGTTCATGTTTGTGAAATTTAAATACATGTAATCATAAAAATATATTTTTCTACAAATTTCTTTTTACACCTGATTTTGAGTTTGAGATTTATCCTGTTAGATACACTTAAGTGTAGTTCCATAATTTTTACTATTATGTAGCATTCTGAATATAATAAGACTATCTCCTTCACCATTTGACTGCAATAATCATTTGGGGTTTTTTTCCTCCAGTTTTGTTTTGTTTTGCCATTTGAAAAAATGATTCTATGAACACTCTTATCTGTGTCTCCTGGTGCACATGTATGAAAGCATCTACAGGTTACATTCTTAGGAGCGCTATTGCTGGGTCACAAGGATGCAAATCCCATCCCTGCCAATCAGGCCTGATGGACAACACAACAGGTATTAATACTGGATTAAACACAATGAAGCACTCACACAAAAATTCTCCCTGCAAGCATCCACAATTTTTTACCTTTCTATATAATACCAAACTGTTTGCCAGAATGTTAATGCCAATTTACTTTTTTTTTTTTTTTTTTGAGACGGAGTTTCGCTCTCGTTACCCAGGCTGGAGTGCAATGGCGCAATCTCGGCTCACCGCAACCTCCACCTCCTGGGTTCAGGCAATTCTCCTGCCTCAGCCTCCTGAGTAGCTGGGATTAAGGCATGTGCCACCATGCCCAGCTGATTTTTTGTATCTTTAGTAGAGACGGGGTTTCACCATGTTGACCAGGATGGTCTCGATCTCTTGACCTCGTGATCCACCCGCCTCGGCCTCCCAAAGTGCTGGGATTACAGGCGTGAGCCACCGCACCTGGCCTGCCAATTTACATTTTTACCAGCAGTCCCTATTGCTAATTTCTTTAAATCTGATGGATAAAATGTTATTTCATTGTCATTGTAATTGAATTTACCTTATTTATAATGACGTTGAGCATGTTATTATAAGCTTATTGACTACTCATTTCTTAATTTCATCTCTAAATCTCAAATGGTAAAGCATTTCATACATGCTTGTTAAAGACATGAAAAGAAATATGAACCTAACACGCACAGCACAAGTCCTGGTAAAGAGCCAGTATTTAATTCTTATCAAAACCTACTCCTAGTCCCTGTTCTCCTTACAACTGAAAACTACTTGATAAAATGAGGAATAACATCTACCTCTAATGCTTTTGAAAATAAGAGCACTAAAATATTATCCAAATAAATGCTTCTTGAGTGCACGTATGGCACACATACATATGTGCATACCAAAACTCATTTACCCAATATTTAAAGTCATTTTTATAAGAAGCTAAAGTTAAATTGTCCTGTTATATTCATGTTTTGTAGCCCTATTTTACACAGAGAAAGAACTTAAAAGTAAACAAGAATTTGGCAAATGAGGAAAGTATTCCAAAAAGAAATGTTACAAACTCTAGGGGTTTTGTTTATTTTTTTTAACATTTTTAGTGGGGGAAGAGATTCTGAGTCCAAAATCACAATGGAGGTGTACTTTAAATGAGAGGAAGTGTAGTGGAGTCCAATTTTATGTAAACTTTAAAGTAACAAATACTTATGGTAGCATTAAACCAAATGCTTTAGTTAAAAAAAAAATACTAACGCTATAGAACTTTCTAGATTCTGTGGGTCTAGCAACTACTTTTTATAATGGTTAATACACAAAACAATCTCCCAGGAAATCATCAGGAAATCCTTTTATCAGTTCACTAAATTCTGGAGAAAATCCAAGTGCAATTTAGCCACTTATAAGGATATAAAACTAAATCTTAAGAGCACAGATGGGGCTACCCTGTCTACAGAGTAGCCATTCTTTTATTCCTTTACTTTATGAATTTACTTTTGCTTTGGAAAGAAAAAAAAAAAAAAAGTACAGATGGGCCAGGCTCAGTGGATCATGCCTCTAATCCTAGCACTTTGGGAGGCCAAGGTGGGTGGATCGCCTGATGTCAGAAGTTGAAGACCAGCCTGGCCAACATGGTGAAATCCTATCTCTACTAAAAACACAAAAATTAGCCAGGCATGGTGGTGTGCACCTGTAATCTATCAGGAGGCTGAGGCAGGAGGATCACTTAAACGCAGGGATGAATGTTGTAGTGAGCTGAGCTCGTGCCACTTCACTCCAGCCTGGGTGAAAGAGCAAAACTCCGTCTCAAAACAAAAAAAAAATGTTGATAATATTACCTTCTTTGAATGAGTATTTTTAAGATTAGGGAGAAAATATAGAACCTAACTAACAAATACTAGACAAAAATAATTCTAATTTATCCAATAATGATTTACTTATTCAAGAAATATATATAAAGGGCCTGATATGTGTTGCACTCTGTGGTAGACACTGAAATATATATATTCCCAAAGAAAAAAATAAATAAAACAAACTAAAGCAGAAGCCACCCATATTACTGATATATATGTGTATATATCAGCTTCCACATAAATCTTTTCAACAGATGCTGATTTGAATATTGGCAGAACGCTCTAGTTGTCATAAAATATACATTAACAGAATAAAACTTTCTTTTACCTTTTCCTTCACTAACTATGTATTTCAGACTGGCAAGTCTTTTTTGTGGAGGCTGCCCTGTGCATCATTGCATGTTTGGCCATTATTCTTGGCTTCTGTTGAGAAATCACTCAACACAAATGGCACCTCCACCCAACCCTGTGTTATGATCACAAAAATACTACCAGACATTGCCAAATGTGTGTGGCGGGTGGGGTGGGGGGCGGCAAAACCACACCCAGCTGAGAGACACTGGGCTAGAATAAACAGTAGAGCTGAAAGAGCAATAGATGAAGAAAGAAGACCTAGGATTGGCTTTGTCCACTGATTATTTCTGCATTTAACTAGGGATAGAATTTAGAAACCAGAACATGCAGCAGTAGAGCCATGCTATTGGGATTTTTCAGAGATTTTAGAAGTTCCACTATGCCCATGAAAGAAGATCGAAACTTTTAAGCACCAGAGTAAAAGTAACTTAGAATGAGTAACAAACCCAAATTCCCAGCTTTAACATCTATATAACGTATAGTCCAGTAACATAAATACCAGATAATCTTATACTGATGTACTCTCTATGTCATTTTCTAAAACACAGTTTCCTTGTCTGTAAAAGTGGGGGTGTTTTCTTACTTTCCGAGTTTGGGTTGAATACCCAGCTAAGGACTTCTTTGAATACATATATTTACTTATTTGTCATCCTTCAACATACACGTTGTAATTAATTATTTGTTTGTATTTCCCGCTAGCATAAAAGCAGAGACAATGTCTTATTAATCACGTGTCACAAGTTTCTTGCCCAGTTTTGGACATGTGATAAACATTCATCGAACAAATAATTTTATGAATCTTTGTTTTCAAGTTTGTTGATTCAGCTGCCTCTCTTCCTCTCTCTCTCTTTCTTTCTTGGTTGGACATTTGCTTTCATTTTACTACCAATATTACCAGAATCCATAATGACAGACAGGTTATATAAACAGCCAGAATTTCTTATGATTTTAAGGGCTTTGATACTAACATAATCATCTCTACAGATGCTCTCCAGTAAATGGAATTCATAAAACAGGAGACAGAGGCTTTCATATGAATATTAGGAAGCTTATTTAAAATAAAAAATATCTGTGAGAAAGGAAATTCTGTTTGCTCATTTAAAAAATGTAATGACAATATCTATGAAAATAGAAGAGATTTAAACTAACTAAACTAAAAACTAACTAAAAATATCTATGAAAATAGAAGAGATTTATTTTGTTTTGGTTTGTAATTAAGTCAAAGCAACTGAAATCATGTATTTTCTCAATAATCAAAGTGACTTAGGAAATCATGGAATCTTCTTCAGGCCGTTTACTGAGAGCAAAATACCCTCTCAAGAACATTCTTGATAGATGGCCATTTAAATACTATTATCAACAATTCTTATGTCAGGTTCAAGAAAAATCCAAGGCCCATGAGTAGGGCAGCAGGGAGAAACTAGGGATATCCCAAGACCAAATCTGACCTCCTTGGCATTGTTCTTACCTTTGTAGTAATATAAAAATGTAGAAGGATTCAGGCTTCTCAATGAAGCTTCTAAATGAGATGATTTTAACACAGACACAGGAAACTAGGAGAGCTTGAGACTAGAAATCAGAGGAATTAGTTTGGAAACCTATAACTACCACTTACTAGCTATACAATTCTGACACATGGTGCAAATCTCTGAATCTCACTTTCCTCAACTATAAAATAGGTCTAATAAAAATACCTTAAAGATATGGGATGAAGGTAATATAAATGAAAAGTTCAAAGTGACTAGAATGTGAAATGCCATCATAGAAAATAAATTGATCAAAGAATGTCTTAGTTCATTTTGGCAACCATAACAAAATACCTTAGACTGGGTGGCTTATAAACAACAGAAGTTTATTTCTCACAATTCTGGAGGCTGGAAAGTCCAAGATCAGAGTGCCAGCATAGTCTGATTCTGATGACTACCCTCTTTGCAGACTACTGACTTCTTGCTGGGTCCTCACATAGTAAAAGGGGCATAGGAAATCCTCTGGGCCTTTTTTGTAAAACTACTCAATCCATTCATGAGAGTTCTGACCTTGTGATCTAGTCACATCCCTAAATGCCCCGCCTCCTAATATCATCATTTTAGGGGTTAAGATACTAACATATAAATTTGGACAGGGGTTGGGGGAACACAAATATTCAGATTATAGCAAGGGGTAAATATTTGAAAATACTTTAAATTGAGGTGGTTTATGTGATCTGTTGGTTTGTTTTGTTTTGAGAATATTTTTCCTTCTGGGTGAAAAGAACACTATGAGATTGACTCAATTTCTATATTTCTGCTTAAGAGAGAGGAGGAGAACAGAAGAAAGGAGGGGAGAGGAGAGAGAAATTACAGGCAGGTGCTAAGTCTCATGGCTTAGCAAACAGTCTGGGGGAGGAAGACCTTCTTTTTGTGAGGAAAGAAAAAAATGTTTCCTAAACATAATTTACCTATCTTGAGATAATTACAACCCTCGAGAATTAGAAGTATTAAGAGGTACATACAGCTGTATACAACCGCCAGAGTATGAGTCAGCTCTAACTCACCCCATCTCTCTTCCAGTTTGCCTAGCTAATTATAAACTTTCTCATCCTAGTAAAATCATTAAGAGTCAGACACAGAAAACAGAGCATAGGAAATTAATTCCATTAATTTCATTCAGAAAAGCAGGATATTGGTAGAAGAGGGTCTTTGTCTTTCAGATCTCTAAAGCAAACAGGTTGGTAGTTTTTAGTTACTAAATCAAATGCATGAATCATGTAACAGATAATATGCTCCAAGGAAATAGGGATTTATAGTCTCAGCTCTAACATTAAAAAAAAAAAAATGACTAGGGATACCATTTTAGCCCTCTAGAGTAGGTTAAATACTGTACCCACAAATTTATGTCTACTCAGAACCTAAATATGTGAACCTTTGGGGAAATAAGGCCTTTGTTGATATAATTAATTAGTTAAGGATCTTGATGGTAAGTCACCTTGATTTAGAGTAGGACCTAAATCCAATGACTAGTGTTTTTATTAGAAGAGGACAGGATGGAAAGAGACATGGAGAGATAGAGGTAGACACTGAAGTGACGTAACTAGATGTCAAGGAACACCAGGTATTGCTGGCAAAGACCAGAATCTAGGAGAGAGGCATGGGCCATTTCTCTCTCAGAGCCTCCACAAGAAACAGCTCCTTCCAATAACTTTATTTCAGGCTTCTGGCTTCCTGAATGGTGAACAAATGCATTTCTGTTGTTTTAGGCAACGAGGTTTGTTCTCTTTTAGTATGGCATTCGTGGAGGAAACAAATATATTTTCCTTGTCCTTTAATTGTTTAATCTGTAATACACTGGAATAGAGTTATACATTTATCTACAATTGGTTCAGTAATTACATGGTATTTGCTCTGGGATAACAATAATAGAAAGACATAGACCTGCTGTCAAAGAGTTTACAAAGAAGTTGGGAACTAAGATATTAATTAGAAAATAAAAAACAGTCCTAAAGGGGTTATCATAGTAGTCAGTAGAAGATGTTAGGCAAAAATGGGGTAACATGGAGGTGGGTAGAAATGGAGTCCTGAGAAATACAAGGAAAGCCTTCAAAGAGAGGGACCACTGGAATGAGTGCTAGGGCAGAGGAGGGGGTGTCAGCCTGGTGGATAAGGGCCTTATGGAGTGAGGACATTGTGCAGTTTGATATTTCATAAGAATTAAGTGGTAGGAATGGGAAAGTAGGGAGACAAGAATGGAAAGGTAGACAAGGTCAAATCATGAGTGAAGTACTGAAAAGTCTACAATTTTATGGAAAAAAAATGTTGTTATTGATTAAATGTTTATATACTCCCAAAATTCATATGTTGAAATCCTAGCCCCCAAGGTGATGGTGTTTGGAGATAAGGCCTTTGATCATAAGAGTGGAGCCCTCATAAATGGGAGGAGAGCCTTTTTAAGAAGACGTGAGGACACCTACTTTCTCTTTTTTTGCTTTCTACTATGTGATAATACAAGAAGATGGCCAACTACAAGTTAGAAAGGGAGCCCTCATTAGACACCAGATCTGCTGGCATCTTTATTTTAGACTTCTCAGCCTCCAGATTTTGAGAAATAAATAAATAATAAATCTAGGTGTTTCATGCCACCCAGACTATGGTATTTTTGTTTTGGAAACCCAAGCAGACTAAGACAGAAATGTACTTCAGTTTATTCATCTGTAAAATGTGTGGTGTAGACAAAGTCTTAATTTTGCATCCAGTTTCAAGGTTTTGAAGATCTAGGAAGGTTAAAATTATTGAAAATTGTTGTAATTTTGGCTCTGACACCAGGATAACTAAGCATCTGATCTGTTCAATCAGAAATAACTATCACATGAGTAATATCAAAAAAGTGTATGTAGTTAATTGGCTGATTAATTAAAATGCATTTCTGGAAGTTCTGTACCAAAATATGAGTTTAAGGAAACCAATGCCTCCATTCTATCCCTACACCTGAGTTTGTGTCTTAGTGAAAGATACACAGATCTTTGGCAATGCATTATTGAACTAAGAAGTGATTTTCATTTTTGCTTAGAGACATATAGTAGGTGTCAGTCCCATTCTGACATAACAGTATTAGAATACTGAACATGTAATCAATAGGCAGTGAAGGATTTAAAAGACCATTGAGGTAATCAATGTGAAATCTAGCCCCCTATCTAAACACACACGCACACACACACACACACACACACACACACACACGCAAATACACACATTTTGTGGGACAAACCTTTAGAGCTTAAAATCCTGCATTCTGATCCAGGTTCTGCAATTTACTGACTTGTTTCCTTGGAGGAAATACTTAACTTCTCTGAACATCAGTGTCTCAGCTATAAAATGGCAATATTATACACCACAATGAACAGGGTATGAAAATTTATGAAATTGTCTATTGTATTCCTGGACTAGATTAATATATTATACATTTTTAGTGTTCCATAAATGATACCCTTTAAATTAGCCTTATAGATACAACATGCAAGAATCTCTGAGACAGCTAAGACAGTATTAAGAGAAAAGGTTATAGCACTAAACACCCACATAATAAGGTTAGAAAGATCTCAAATTAGTAACCTAGCCTCACACCTAGAGGAACTAGAAAACCAAGAGTAAACCAACTGCAAAGTTAGCAGCAGAGAAAAAGTAACCAAAATTGGAGCTTGAACTGAATAAAATGGAGATGCAAAAAACTGTACGAAAGATCGATGAAACCAAAAGTTGGTGTTTTTGAAAGAATAAATAGGATTGATAGACCACTAGCTAGACCAATAACTAAAACAGGAGAGAAGATCCAAATAAACACAATCAGAAATGACAAAGGAACATTATCACTGACTCCACAGAAATACAAAAAACCCTCAGGGACTATTATAAACACCTCTATGCATACAAACTAGAAAACAGGAAGAAATGAATAAATTCCTGGAAACAAACAAACTCCTAAGATTGAACTAGGAAGAAATTGAAATCCTGAACACAGCAATAATGAGTTTCAAAATTGAATCTGTAATAAAGAACCTATCATTCAGAAAAAGCTCTAGACCAGGGTCAGATTTTACCAGATGTATAAAGAAGAGCTGGTACCAATCCTACTGAAACTATTCCAAAAATTGAGATGGAGGGATTCTTCCCTAACCCATCACCATGAGTCTAGCATCATTCTGATGCCAAAACGTGGCAGACACACAACAAATACAAGAAAAATTCAGGCCCATATTCATGACAAAAATGGATGCAAAAATTCTCAACAAAATACTAGCAAGCAGAATTCAGCAGCACATCAAAAAGTTAATTCACCATGATGAAGTTGGTTTTATTCCTGGGATGCAAGTTTGGTTCAACATAGAAAAATAAATAAATGTGATTCATCACATAAATAGAACTAAAAATAACCACATGACCATCTCAACAGATGCAGAAAAGGCTTTAGATAAAATTCAGTATCTCTTCATGTTTAAAATCTTCAACAAACTAAGCGTTCAAGGAACATGTCAGAATAATAAGAGCCATCTATGACAAACACATAGTCAACATCATACTGAATGGGAAAAAGCTGAAAGCATTCCTTTTGAGAATGAGAATAAGACAAGGATGCCTGCTCTTACTCTGCTTATTAAACATAGCACTGGAAGCTCTAGCCAGAGCAATTAGGCAAGAAAAAAACAAAAATAAAAGATATGAAAATAGGAAAGAGGGAAATCAAACTATCTCTCTTTGAATATGATATAATTTTATACCTAGAAAACTCTATAGTCTCTGCCCAAAAGCTTCTAGATCTAATCAACAACTTGAGCAAAGTCTCAGGATTCCAAACCAATGTACAAAAATCAGTAGCTAGCATTTCTATATAACAGCATCATCCAAGATGACAGCCAAATCAAGAATGTGATCCCATTCACAGTAGGGTACACATAAAAATACCTAGGAATATAGCTAAGTGAGAAGGTATATAACCTCTACAATGAAAAATTTAAAAAACACTGCTTAAAAAAATCAGAGACAACACAAACAAATGAAAAAAAAAAATTCCATGCTGATTGATTGGAAGAATCAATATTGTTAAAATGGCCATAACGTGTAATGCATTTTACAGATTCAATATAATTCCTAACAAACTAGTAATGATATTTTTTTACAAAACTAGAACAAAACCTATTCTAAAATTTATACAGAACCAAAAAAGGAGCACAAAGAGCCAGAGCAATCATAAGCAAAAAGAACAAAGTTGGAAGAAACATATTACCTGACTTCAAACTATGTTACATTAATCAAATCAGCATGGTACTGGTACAAAAACAGACTCAGGGACCAAAAGAACAGGTCAGAGAACCCAGAAATAAAGCTGCACACTTACAACCATTTGATCTTTGACAAAGTTGACAAAAACAAGCAATATGAAAAGGAATTCCTATTCAATAAATGGCTCTCTGTGATAACTGGAGAGCCATATGCAGAAGATTGAACCAGTACCCTTTCTTTATACCCTATACAAAATCAAATTGAAATGGATTAAAGAGTTAAATGGGAAGCTCCAAACTGAAAACCCTAGAAGAAATCCTAGGAAATACCATTCTGGACATAGGTCTTGGCAAAGGCTTCATGATGAACACTCAAAAAGCAATTGCAACAGAAACAAAAATTGACAAATGTGACCTAATTAAATTAAAGAGCTCTCAAACAGCAAAAGAAACTATCAATATAGTAATCAGAAAACATACAAAATTGGAGAAAATATTTGTAAAGTATGCATTTGACAAAGGTCTAATATCCAAAATCTATAAGGAACTCAAACAAATTAACAAGAAAAACCCAAGCAACCTATTAAAAAATGGACAAAGGAAATGAATATGCACTTTTCAGAAGACATAAATGTGGTCAACAAGCACATGAAAAAATGCTCAACGTCACTAATAACTAGAGAGGTCCAAATCAAACCCACAATGAGATACTATCTGATACCAGTCAAAATGGCTATCATTAAAAAGTCAAAAATAACAGATACTGGCAAGGTTGCGGAGGAAAAAGAATGCTTATATACTGGGGTGAGAATGTAAATTAGTTCAGCCACTGTGGAAAGCAGCTTGGAGATTTCTCAGAGAAATTAAAACAGCCCAGCAATGCCATTATTGGGTATGTACCCAAAAGGAATGTAAATTGTTCTACCATAAAGACACATGCATGCATATGTTCATTACAGCACTATTCAAAATAGCAAAGACATGGAACCAAACTAAATGTCAATGATGAACTGAATAAAGAAAATGTGGTATGTATACACCATGGAATAGTACATGGCCATAAAAAGGAATGAAATCACTTCCTTTGCAGCAACAGTAATGGAGGTGGAAGCCATTACCCTAAATGAACTAATTCAAGAACAGAAAACCAAATACCACATGTTCTCACTTATATGTGGGAGATAAACATTGAGGAAACAATAGACGTCAAGGCCTACTTAAGAGTGGAGTTTAGAAGGAGGGAGAGGATCAAAAAACCACATATTGGGTACTATGCTTATTACCTGGATGACAAACTAATTTATATACGAAACCCCCATGACACTCAATTTTTCCTTGCACACGTACCCACTGAACTTAAAATAAAAGTTGGAAAGAAAAAAATAGTCTTATCATCGAAGTTCAGAAATTCAAAATCCCCTGAATCTTAGATACTTTTTTAACAAGAAAATATAGTCAAGAAAATGTTTAAAGATGCTGAATATGTTCCTGTATCACTCCACGTACTGAAATGGCTCAATTAATGCTAGCTCTTTTAGAGACTTGTAAAAATTATTTGTAATTCATTTCTACCAAGTAGCACATGAGGGTTGTGTTGGAATTTTCCCAGGAATTTGCAGCTGTCTAAAACATCCAACCTACTAATAATGTTATCCAACTGCAACTGCATTATTATCTTCTTCCCCTGCTCTTGCAGAGAAAAAAAATGTACTATTTAGGAATTACATTTATATCTGTAAAGGGATGACCCTTCATGTTTTAGAATAATAACAACTTCATATCAGCAGTCAGTGATGTAACGATTAGGGCTTTTTGAATGGCAGGCTAAGGTGCAGTATAGGAAACTTGTCTTTGAATCAGATAAAGCTGATTTCCCATCTGATATGATTTGGCTGTGTCCCCAACCAAATCTCATCTTGAATTGCAGTTCCCATAATCCCCATGTGTTCTGGGAGGGACCTGGTGGAAGATAATTGAATCATGGGAACAAGTTTGGCCCTTGCTGTTCTTATGATAGTGAATAAGTCTCATGAGATCTCATGGTTTTATAAAGGGCAGTTCCCCTGCACATGCTGTCTTGCCTGCAGCCATGTAAGATGTGCTTTTGCTCCTCCTTGGCCTTCTGCCATGATTGTAAGGCTTGCCCAGACAGGTGAAACTGTGAGCCCAGTAAGCCTCGTTTTTTTTTTTTTTCTTGAGACAGAATTTTGCTCTGTCTCCAGGTGCCAGGCTGGAGTGTAGTGGTGCAATCTTGGCTCACTGCAAACTCTGCCTCCCAGGTTCAAGCAATTCTCCTGCCTCAGCCTCCCGATTAGCTGGGACTACAGGTGTGCACCACCATGTCCAGCTAATTTATGTATTTTTAGTAGAGATGGGGTTTCACCATGTTGGCCAGGATGATCTCAATCTCTTGACCCTATGATCTGCCTGCCTTGGCCTCCCAAAGTGCTGGGATTACAGATGCGAGTCACCGCGCCGCGCCTGGCCCTCCTTTTTTTTTTTTTTTTTTTTTTTTTTGAGGCAGAGTTCCCTCTTGTCACCCAGGCTGGAGTACAATGGTATGATCTTGGCTCACTGTAACGTCTGCCTACCAGGTTCAAATGGTTCTCCTGCCTCAGCCTCTCAACTAGCTGTGATTACAGGTGCCTGCTACAACACCTGGCTCTTTTTTTATTTTTAGTAGAGATAGGGTTTCACCATGTTGGCCAGGTTGGTCTCCAACTTCTGACCTCAAGTAATCCACCCACCTTGGCCTCTCAAACTGCTGGGATTACAGGCCACCATGCCCAGCAAAACCTCTTTTTTTTAAAAAAAATAAATAAATTAGCAGTCTTGGGTTTATCTTTATAGCAGTATAAAAATAGACTAACACAGCATACTAATTCTTCCACAAGCCATTAAAAGGGTAAGTTAATTCTTTGGTACTGTGAGAATAATAATGACCACTTCATAAAGTTAATATGGTCATCACATGAGATAATGCATGTAGTAACACCTAGCTTAATGCCTTAGATAGAATACAGTAGGTAACAAAGTAATAAATGTTTTAAATCACACATGCATAAATATTACCACCTTTATCCTTTTTATGGATGTAGACTTGTGTATTTAAACAGTAGATAAAGAATGAAAAATGAAGAAAGTTTGAACACCACGTTGTTGACCTAGCACAACTTCTTGTACCGAACTTCACATTCTATTGTACAGAGTTGGGCAGTTTGTTGTAATTTTATGGATTTTTACAGGGTTGAGTATTCTGTTGATGGTAAACAATAAATACAATGGAGCATATTTTATGCTATTTATAGGTCTAAAATATCTTATTTTAAAAATTGGTCAAACAGACTACAATTAATAGTGGCATATGTTAAATTACCACCTATAGCCTAAGGATCAGAACATTGTTTTCTTGGTGAAGCAGCACTTTATATTTACTACCCATCCTCTGTTTTGCAGGATTTTATAAATTTTACATAATACAAAATACAGGCATCTAATACAAAGCCAGAATGTCTGTTGGTATTATAAACATATCCCCGTGAATATACACACTTATTAACAAGCCCTTGAAAAATTGACATAGTAACATTGCCTATCTGGGAAAAATCTATATCACTGTATATGGCTTAAATGGAATGAATAGAATTATATAATACATGTGGGTTTTAAAAAATTATTCTTATGCTATAAATAAATGATATTATTGCAGTTGCCCAAGGATTTTTGTCTCAGTTTCACTCAGCCTGGTTCTTAAAAATCAGGAGAGCATAGATAAAATGTTTTATCTTTTTTTGTTGTTGTTCTTAAAATGACTGCTTGTTTTATTCACATCCAAGTATAATATAGATAAATTTAAAGTATATTAAAACAACAAACTAAAACCCATGCTTTCTCCTTCCAGATGTATGTACGGAATCATCATGTGCACACAGTCATCCCTCAGTTTCTACAGAGGATTATTTATTTATCTTATTATACTTTACGTTCTGGGGTGTATGTGCAGATCTTGCAGGACTGTTACATAGTATACACATGCCATGTGGGTTTGCTACCTCCATCTCCCCTTCACCTACATTAGGTATTTCTCCTAATGTTATCCCTCCACAACCTCCCCACTCCCTGCTATCACTCCCCGAGTACCCCAACCCCCAGTGTGTGATGTTCCCCTCCCTGTGTCCATGTGTTCTCATTGTTCAACATCCACTTACGAGTGAGAACATGTGGTGTTTGGTTTTCTATTGTTGTGTCTGTTTGCTGGGAATAATAGTTTCCAGGTGCACCCATGTCCCCGCAAAGGACATGAACTCATCCTTTACTATGGCTGCATAATATTCCATAGTCTATATGTGCCACATTTTCTTTATCCAGATGAAATGCTCACTAGAATAATCAGCTTAGAGAGAACATAAAACTGAAAAACACAGCCCGAGAACTTCACGAAGCATACAGATTTTCAATAGCCGAATTGATCAAGCTGAAGAAAGGATGTCAGAGATTGAAAATCAACTCAATGAAATAAAACAAGAAGGTAAGATTAGAGATAAAATGTATTATCTTTAGTCGCAGAAGTCCTAATTTTAGACCAAAAGTATTTACTTGTTAATTCAGTGTAGATCCAATGTGACTACAATGTGAGGATGGATGCTACTCTGTCTCATATGCAATAGTGCTATTATTGTTCCTATGGCACCAAGTGCCAGTCAGTCAGAGAAAATCTACATCTCTCTTGCATTTATGTTTCTGAAATCTTCATTTCCTAGAAAGGTAAAAAGGTAAATAATTATAAAAATGCTGGCCTTGGAAGGTTATTTATAAGTAACTATTAAAAAGAACACAAAATGTTGAGATCCAAATTTAATATATTGTAATAAAAAATGTAGGATTTGGCACACAGCAGGCTTAGTTCTTGCCTTTACCTGGGAAGGAAAAGTTGAGCATGTTCTATAGACTTTTATCTCAAAGTCTTATTCTGTAATATGAGTAGAATAGTATTTCCAATGTAGATCATCCTGATAGCGACCTTGGATGAGTTCACTGAAAAGTATCTCATGCAGAGCCTTTCCTTCTTTCCCTTGAGCCTCATCAAGTTAACTGTGGCAATTCCTGTGTGAATGAGAAGGGCAATGGGCCTGGGATAGGATGACCTGGGTCCAACTTTGTTTCTTATCATTTAATATTCATTTCACCTGGACAAGTCACTTAATTCCATCTGAACTACAGTTTATTCATTATAAGAATTAAAAGAATAAAAAACAGCAGCATTTACTTTGACTATCTCACTGGTCTGTTAAATTAAAAACTAGATTTCAAAGTGCATTCTAAACTGTATCAAAAAGCCTTTAAGGAATATAGCTCAGCAGTTAACAGGAAGTGACTTCTAGGTTGTCACGTTAAATTAAAAATGTTGATATATTGGGAAATATGTAAAAAAGTTTGTTTTTAAACAAATAATGATAAAAACTATACATATACCCATGTATAAAAATACATTTAAATTCATATAGTGTATTTGTATCTATACATTTACATCTAAATATATCTGTAGATAAATATTGGTGTAATTCCATCAGCACAGATAAATATCAGCATTGCTTACATGGGCCAGGTAAAGCAGGAATGGTGGGAGAAGAGAAAAGATTAGCACCGGAACAGCAAACAAACCAAAAAACTTACAACTTCCAGAAAATAAAAACAATCTATAGCCAAGACAAGTATATGTGTGTCATATAACCTTTGTAAATCAAATGTATATAAATATGGTTTGCATGTTTATGTTTATAGGCATAAACTGTATAAGGACAATTACTAAACATTAACGGTAGACATCTCAGAGTGAAATGTGGAAGAGGAATATGTTTCAATTTTATTCTTAAACATAGTTAGCATTTTTTTTTAATTTTTGTTCAATGAGCACATACTATTTATAAAATTTAAAATATGCACACGTTTTTATTGTGAAAACCAAAACAAAATTACTAACAAATCCAAGGAATTATTATCCACTATGTCAGGCATTTTTGTAACCTATGTCCCGTTATTTCTCCTACTTTTCCCACTGCAGACATTGCTAGTTGACTAGTTGATTATAACCTCCTTTTTTATTAAAACTAGACACAGCCTCATATTCTTCTTCACACAATGCAACAGGAGCTACTATTAAGTGATGAGAGATGGTCACAATAAATGAAATAAGGCCTTGCTATCAAGGCATTCATTTACTTCTTTGAAGGAGTAGCCCTGGATTTTCATTTCTGCAACTGCATTCCATCAGCAAAATTTTAGCCAAATGTGTACAGAATAATATTTTAAGGCAATAATTACAATTTGAACAGTGATTATTTTCAATAATGATATTAGACAGTAATTAATAAATTGCTTACATATGTCAATCCTCAACAGAAAAAAGGTCAATGAAGATAAAATAATATTTAAAAAGAAAGCTTCTAACAAAAAAATTGGACGTGTGTCAAAATTGTGTAGTTAGGCTCTCATTAGTGCTGAAGAAACAGTAAGATATTAACTTATTGGTGAAATAGATTATGATTGCAGCAAGATTATTTAAAGAAGGATTTCCAGCATGGTGCTACTCTTTAAATTCAAAGTAATTTTCTGTAAATAACTGTAGCTCAGACTCACTTGCCTTGTCTGTAAAATGGTACTAAAACAATCCCTCTCCTCCCTCAGAAGACTGAATACATGTGAAAATGCTCTGCTAACAACTAAGTAGGATACAAATGTGAATAATTGTGATTATGGATGGTTATTACTGCATGTCATTTACATGAGAAAAATGACATGCTAGTCATAATAAAACTTGGTAGAATTCAGTAAAGGTGACACTCTTGGGGGAAAATTGTTTCTGTACTACAAACTTGGTTTTGTCATTTGATAAGGCATCTTCAAATTGTTTAAAATCATAATTAATTATGGATGACAACAATTGCATTCTGTAACTGCAATAGACGCTTGCAGTGTTGAATCGAGAAGGGGAGGGCCAGGAGTAAATATCTTCAGATTCTTGCTTTATTACAATTCAAATTTCAAACATTTTAATCCTCCTATTACTGTTTGTAAAATGGAAAAAAAAATCAAGACACACAAAATAAAACAGTTTAGAATACAATTTGTTTAGGTAGTTTGAAGAAGTGACTCATTTGATTATAGCCCCCTAGATCCCTTTCCATCAGTAAACACTGTCTGATCAGTCATAGTACATAAACCTTCTGCTGGGTAGTTTAGGAAACACTATAGGAGAAACGAAATACTCAAAAGAAGTTAAATTTGAGTTGGTTCATAAGTGTCTCTATAAAGATAAAATGCATTGTGGGGGTCTCAGAATTTACTTGTGTCTAACATGTATTCATTCAATAGTTACCCTGCACTAGGAATTGTAGTAGCTTAGGATACAGTTCTTCCCATCAGGGAGATATATTTTAGACAAAAGAAATGATACACTATTAGGACGGCACAAGATAATATTTCATAAAAAATCCTAGGGCATGTAGCTATACAGAGAGGACCGTCCCTCTGCCATCTACACACACCTATCCTATTAGTTTAGATAGGAACGACTTTTTGAATAAGGTTATCCTTGAGCTGTGTTTTAAAAGAGAAGAAAACAGCTGAGTCAGAGCAACTGAGCCAAAAAATGAAAGGGTGAATCAAAGAAAAGGCAACAGTAAAAGTAGAATTTCATTATCCTCAGATTTTGAAGTCAGTACCTTTTAAATATATTAGGTTATGTAAAGGTTGATTATCTAGTGAGATACCTATTATGTTGTCCCACTATTATTTTATTTTCATTTTTTATATATGTTCTATAGAGGCCCGATATAACTAAATGGTAATGTCAGGACAGGAATTCAATTCCATTCCGATCTCTCTTTCTTTCATTTTCTTAAAATTAATTTTATTTCTTCTTCCAGACATGGTAGAAAAAATAACCATAAAAACCTTAACATTTCTTTCTGGTAGTAAGAATGAGATTAGAATTTTCCATAGTGATTTTTCTTTTTTTCCTAAGACCAAGATAGGAACTTACATAAGGGTTAGTCACACCTAAGGTAAAAGTTAATAAAACGCTGATCACTGACCATTCCTTATCAGATTGAGATCCTAACCAGTCCTCACTTTCTTTCAGAAAATATTATCTAGTAAATAGAATACTGTCAAACATCATGCCAGAATGTCCTGTAGAAGAGGCACAAATAAGCAAATATAATAAGCACTACAATGGAGACCAGTACAAAGTGCTGAGGAAATGACCAACACTATGAGAATGTGGGGGAGGGTGTCGTGGGAAGATCATATTTAAGAGAGGTGTTAAGGGATACACAGGCATTTCTTTTTCAATGTAGAGGGGAAATAGGACACATTCTATTTTGAGTGAACCTCTTAAATGAAGACACCACAATATGTGAGTGGTGTTTTGAGTAAAGAATAATCAACCTGCAGTCTAGCATTAATGGGGATTTCGACTGATTCCATGTCTTTGCTATTGTGGCTAGTGCTGCATTAAACATATACATGCATGATAGGATGATTTACATTTCTTTGGGTATATATCCAGAAATGGGATTGCTGGATCGAATGGTATTTATTTTGGGGTCTTTGAGGAACTGCCACACCATTTTCCATAATGTTTGAACGAACTTACACTCCTGCCAACAGTTTATGTGTTCCTTTTTCTCCACAACTTCACCAGCACCAGCTGTTTGCTGACTTTTTAATAATAGCCATTCTGACTGCTGTGAGATGGTATCCTTAGCAAACAGATGAATAGTTAACAGGAACAGAAAATGAAGTACCACATGTTCTTACTTATAAGTAGAGCTAAATGATAAGAACACATAGGCACATAAAAGGGAACAGTAGATAATGGGGCCGGTTGGAGGATGAAGGGTGGGAGGAGAGAGAGGATCAGGAAAAATAACTAATGAGTACTAGGCTTAATACATGGGTGACCAAATAATCTGTGCAACAAATTCCCCGACAGAAATTTACCTATATAACAAACCTGTAAAGGTACTCTTGAACTTAAAATTTTAAAAATACATTAATTTATGGGACTGTCTATACTGCTAGGTAGCATCTGATTGTGTCCTCCCTAGTATTCCAGAAGTTGAGCAGAGGCAGATTGTTTCAGGGTTGTTTGGAAAGACATGACGATAGCTTCATTTCTCTTCTAGCATGATGGATCAGTATCAGTACAGGATGTACTGGTTGACTGACCATCAGTGGAATATAATCACTTAAAGGACCTTCATATAGGATAGCTACTCTCTCTAACTGTATTTCTTTCTCTCTCTCTCTCTCTCTAGGCAGACACCACCTACACACACACACACACACACACACACA